>NC_050448.1:46010793-46118293 GCF_903995425.1 Onychomys torridus | reverse complement strand
GTCTGAGAATTTCATAACCATCATCTACTGTAAAAATAAAGATTCTCTGATGAAGGCTAAAAGATGAACTATGGTATTGTGGAATACACATATACAATACAATACACACACACACATACACACACACACACACACACACACACACACACACACACACACATTCAAACATACCCTCAAATATTCCACGTTATTACTACTGCTGTTGGCTACTCTCAAGAACTTGATGATAAGATCCTATTGCCGAAGACATCACATGCTTGCATCACAGAGCATGGAGAAGTCAAGCTGGTGCTGACATGCTCCATCCTTCCTTATGAGCTTTCATAGTGCCATAAGATGCTATGCAAGGTACTGGAGGACAGTTCTCATGGAACATATCCAGCTGTGAACCTTGCAAGCTAATGCCTGGCATGACAAGGTATGTCCACTAGTGCAACAGACATGACCCAGAGAATGTCATGAGAGTTACTAAACACTTTCTAGTTGTTCTGTCTTTATGGGTACATTTTGTTTTTCTTGTGCTTATAGAGGGCATTGTGTTTCTAGAAATAGTTGGAAGAATACAAAAAAGTGATTAAAATCCAAGGAAGAGAACACTGCCCTGCTACTATCCCTCCTCCTGCATTTTTTCATGCTTTCCGTCCTAGAAGTTACATCTCGCTGGGTTGCTCAGATTTTCAATATTTTATGCTTAACACTCTGAGGGAATTTTCTCAATGTGTGGGAAATGGGGCAGCATATATTTTTAGGAAGACCCAGCAGTTCCATGACAGCTTTGCAAAATAAATAGAACATCCCAGAATGCTTTGGCTGTGGATTTAAGTCTACAAATTCTCACTGTTGTAATTTCTTCAAAGGGATTTTTAAAAGAAAATAATCTTCAATTAAAAAAAAAAATCAGTGTCCATAGAAGTGCAGGGATAACAAAGGAAAACCTACATTTTCACTACCACTGTGGGTATTCAGACATGAAAACAGCCACACAAACCCTTTCAGGGCCCTCCTGGGACCTTTTTTTTCCAGAAGCTGCCATTATCAGAACACAGTGCACACCACTTCCATGCATGCATTTTCACTTCTATTACATATGAATGTATCTAAAATAATAAACTCAAGATTTCATACCACCCTATACATTCCTAAACGATGCCCAAATGGTTTCGACCTTTATACATCCTTCTGTTGCCTACATCTCTTCTTTTGCTCAAAAACTGTTTCTGGACATTATCCATATTATACATGGCTCCAGTTTCCTCCTTTGCTGTTATATAGAGCTGCATTGTATTGACAGGCTACAATTTCATTTTTCATTTTCATAGTGATGGGCATTTAGGCCCATTCATCTTCCTTGTTACTACCAACAATATCCCATTGAACATTTGTTCATAGATGTGGAGTTCCAAATGAAGACAGTACATTGAAGTCTGCATTTAAGTCTTTCATTAATGGCTCCCACTAGTTGTATTAAATTTTTTTTGGTTTTTTTTTTTTAAATTGGCTACTTTTCCTGAATACATACCTTCATTGAATGTCAATCTCATAAACTAATAAGATTGGCTGTAGTGTGCATTGTATATACATACATACATACATACATACACACACACACACACACACACTAACTCACACACATAATTAAATAGATCTCTGTATATAATATATATGCACACATTTATATGTATACATGATGTACATGCATCAATGAGTTAAAAAAATAAAAACTATTCACTTAGAAAATGTTAAGCTAGTGGTAAAATTTAATTCCAAGCTTTGGGGCTGCAACCCAGTATGTATCAGTAATAACATCTATTATCAATGAAAGCCCCTCATGGTGTTGCACATTATAATCCCAGTACTCGGGAGGAAGATTGAAAGAGTCTGTGGTGAGCCTGGTTCACAGAATGAAATCTTGTATCATAAAACTCCCATGCTTACAATATTAAAATGTTCTCTTCATAGTAAAGTTTGCTTGGACAGTTAATTTTTCATATCTGATCCAAATTTTACTTCACTTTGAAGGTGTATATTTATTTTGTATCTTAAAGTATCTGCATGGTAGCTGGTCTGGAAGTCATTTTTCCTCATAGTGAATAGCAGATCTAGCATTCATCTTTCTTGAATGGGAATAATGTCAATTCAACTTTAGATTCACTAACTTCTTTTTTTTTAAATGAAACTTGCATGATAAAAAGACTTCATGATAATTGTTCATCTTACTATAACAAAAATGAAATTCTCCTTTCTCCAATAATTCAGCTTATAGAGCATTTGGCTAATATTTTGGACTAAAATTTGCCTCACTGTGTTGGAACCATGAGGGCACAAGAACACCTTGTACTCTCCACTTGGGGAGCATCTTTCTGCCTCCAGAGCACCTGCTGCTTCTACAGCATCGAAGCTCAAGGTTGAAAATAAACAGACAGGAAATCCTAAGTATGAGGTCCAGGATAAATAAGCAAGGGATGGGGAGTAAGCCAGTAAGCAGCTCCACCTCAGTTCCTGCCCCCAGGTTCCTGCCTTGATTTCCTTGTGTGCTCTGACTTCCTTCTGTGAAGGGCTCTAACCTATGAGATCAAACAAACCCTTTCCTCCTCAAGTTGCTTTTGGTCAAGGTGGTTTGTTACAGTAATAGAAACCCTAACAAAGACATATTAATAACGTGTACATTTACTTGTGGTATTGTGCAATATTTCAATGCCTGTATTTCCTATACACTCATCAAGCCAGGGAAATCAGCATTGGCATTTCTGTGTCATTTATTATGTCTGGAACCTTTATGTTAAATCCATTTGGATAAATAAATGACTAAATGGATGAGCTGGATTTTAAACTCAAACCTATGCCCTTCCCATATACCCACACTAACCTTTATACCTTTTATACCCCAGAGTAGAACCCTTGACTCATTCATTCTTGTATTTGTGTAAAAATGGTCAGAAGGAGTGGGATTGGAAATGGATGAAGTCTGGCAGGGAGACACAAATCTGGTTTGATTGCCTAATTTGACAGAAAGCATGGAAGGGCTGGCAGAGGAGTCCATTGCCGGGTCCTTTGTAAAGCATGGAAGGGCTGGCAGAGGAGTCCATTGCCAGGTCATTTGTAAAGTAGCATTTTGAAAACTACATTAAGAGTAAACTAAAGAGAAACCAAAGGCAGAAGAAATGATGGCCACTTAGGGCAACCAAAGCAATCTCAGACCATGGCTTTGAAGATGCCAAGATGTGACCAAATTCTTGATGTGTTTGAGGACTGAAGACAGGTATGGGAAATTTCTTGAAACATTGGATATAGAGATATATGGATGATATGAAGAAAAGAGAAGAATTCAGGATAGCCCTGAGGTTTTTGGCTTGAGTGATGAAATTATGCTTTTCATTAATGCCTTTGACTGGGTTTGGGAAGGACTATGATGATTCCTATGGGACATGGTGAGGCAGAGGTGGTAATTAAATATTCTGATGGAGATTCTGAGTGGCTGGGTAGTCAAATCGAGTGTTCAGGGAACAGATTCAACATATTAATTGTATTTCAAGTCACGGACTTAGTTGAAATTCCAACTGTATTTGGAAACACCAAACAAGTAGACTTCAATAGAAATAGTTTTAAATACAAACTATTCTGCTTCTCTTTCTTTGCTCTTTAGACAGAGTGAGTCATGACCAAAACCTAGATAACTGCTTCATGGTCCCCCTTGTCATCTATGAGACAGATTAATCTATAATGTAAGGTGGTAGAACTGTTAAGTTTGGTCACACTGACTCCATCAGTAAAGAACTATCTTACTTTCTTAATAACTGTGTATGTACTGAACTGAATCTTGTTCAGAATTCATTTTGAATCACTTTACAAGCAGATAAGTAATTCAGAAATGACTTAGTTATAGCTGAGTGCATTTTTAGTGACTGATTCCATAAGTTGGGAAAATGTGTCAGCAAACATAAACATTCAAGACATCACCAACACAAAGGCTTTCCTGCTCCACAGTAGAGTGTTGCATGTTTTTGGCCATTTCCTGGCTTCTTGTGTTCTGGATCTGTGGAGGAGCTGGATCATCTGGGGAACATACTTGGGCTCAGAAAGGGCAGCTTTCCAGATTCCCAGAAGCTGATTCAACACTGATTTGGTTATCACATCTATCTGCTGATCCAGGCTCATTTCCTGTCATTCATCTGAATCATTATTGAGGTTGGTTTTCAAATGGGATGCTAATGTCAGACAGACATGGTGTTTTATACTCAAAGAATCCAATCTTGAGCTTAGAAGATAGCTCAGTTGATAAAGCACTTGCCACATTAGGTCTCTAGTACCCATGTAAAAGCTGGGGAGGCACGTGGCTTGCCTGTATCCCTAGGGAGCTGGAGGCAGTGCATCCTTGGGGCAAGCTGGCTGGCTAGACTAGCTGCATGAGAGACCTTATCTCAGTGAACAAGGTGGAGAATTTTGGAAGACATATGGTATCATCCTTTAACTTCTATAGACATGAGTATACACATGGGAACACGCATATACATTACACACAAACTCTCTCCTCACTCTCTTATCTTTCCTCATGTCTCAGTGGGTATTTGGAACACTACCATGCTGCTAACAAAGACTCATGCCTTGAAATGGGGAAAATAAGAGGCAATCAGGCTCCCCACAGCTTGCCAGAAGCATTTCTGTAGCCGTTCATGTGGCAACAGGCAGTGTTAGCCCCTGACCACGAGCATCTGTGATGAAAACAGTCTAGTTGTTTTGCTGCATCTGAGCACTATTTGGAGAGAGCTGCAGTTCTTTTCTCCCTTCAATCAAGCCATTTCAGATGGTCCCCATGGCATCAGCTCATCCCCAACACAGAGTGGCAGCTGGGCTGGAGGGAGCCACCATGAGGGCCAAACATCTGGCCCAGTCCTCATTCTGCCACTCAATTAGCTGGTTCAGGGAAGACACTCAATTTTAGTCTCATCCTGGTTTTCCATTTAGAATAACGAAAGAAGGAAGGTAAAAGGAAATAAATGTTTCTTCCTAATGTGAAATGTCAACAGTTGTGGTGAAGCATCTATGATGCACATAGATAACTGAACCAAGCTTGTCTTCTCTAAAGAAAAATAATGAAGCATTTGAAATATGCAAAAAAGTGCTGTGTCATAAGTAAACATGCATTACCACAGCTTGAGCACAAAGCAAAACACAACAGCCATGGTCTATGTCTCTACATCATACAAATGTCCCTTCCCCCATGTAAAAGTAATGGGGAATTTGGTGTGTATCCATTCCAGGTGCATATTTTACAATGTAATTATAAAATCACGACTTCTAAATAACACAAACAGAATATAGAATCATGGCCTACTTTAAATTTAAACAAATGACATCTTTTTACACTATTTTGACACTCCCTTGTCTAGTAATGTACTTTGAGAAAGCATCCTTATCCCATATGAATATTCGAAAAATTGTTTTTTGTTGACAAATTACTCTTACAGTGATATAGTAGTGCATGCCATGCTTAGTAAAGTTTAGATGACTCACACTTTTGTCCAGACTTGTTACTATCAAAATTTGATATTGTTGGCAAATTGGTAGTATGAGATGCTCTCTCTTAATGACTGAACCTTCATTTTCCCAATTGGTAATGCTGGCTTTTCAAAATATTCACTGGCCATTCAAATTTCCTTTTCTGGTGCATTCACACCCCTTCATACCTATCCTCTCTCTCTCTTTATTTTCTTTTTTTTGTCCCCCATCTTTTTCTAGTCTTACTGTTGATTTTTTAAAAAAAACTTTCTATATTCTAAATGCTAATCTGTTGCTGTGTTTCTTTTTTTCTTTTTCTTTTTTTTTTTTTTTTTTTTTGAGCTGAGGATCGAACCCAGGGCCTTGTGCTTGCTAGGCAAGCACTCTACCACTGAGTTAAATCCCCAACTCTGTTGCTGTGTTTTCTGATGATGATTTTGATGCATTCGAATTAAAATTTTAACATGGACACACACCAGTTTCTTTCTTTGTAGTCTGTACTTTTCGTGCTTAAGACATTCGTCTCTAGTCTCAGTTTACAAATATATTCAATTACACTGTCTTAATTAAAGATTTAAAGTTTTGTTTTTCATGCTTTGGGTTTTTATTCATCTCTAATCAGTCTTGTGTATATCACAAGCTATGAGGCACCATTTTGTTTTCCTTATAGTCAATACTCTCAATACAACTTATTATTATTAGTAGTATTTATTAACTCTTCTATCTATCTATCTATCTATCTATCTATCTATCTATCTATTTATATTTTGGTTTCTGTGAGACAAGATTTCTCTGTGTAGCCCTGGCTATCCTGGAACTCATTCTGTAGACCAGGCTGGCATCAAACTCGGATATCTACCTACCTTTGCCCCTCAAGTGCTGAGATTAATGGTATGAGCCACTACTGCTTAGCTTTATACAATTTATTAAACTATCTTTTCTTTCTTGTGATCTGCAAATCAGGTTTTGCCCAACACTATCCCCCCACATATATATGTCCACATGGTCTATGTATCTGTCCCAGTATGGAAATTATACTGTTAAAATTACCATGGCTTAATAATGTCTCCACTTAGAATATCAACAAGCTTGGCAACCCTCCCAACCATGTTCTCCTTCATAATTGTCTTGGCAGTGTGCTTCCTATTGTGTATACATTTTCAAATCATCCTGACAAAAATTTGGAGAAATCCTGTGAAATTTCCACTGAGTTGCATTGAATTAATACTTTAATTTGGGTAGATGGAGAGGATGTGATGTACATCACTTATACAGTATTTCAAAGGCTTGCCTTGTGCCAGAGTCCGTGCTAAAATTCTACAGGGAGCATCTTGACCTGGGCCTGGATTATTAAACTCCCTTGTTTCTACATGCCACGTGGCTCTCCGTTCCCATGCCAGGCACCTCTTCTCTATGAGCACCTCTGTTTTCCTGATCCTTGCAGATTCCCTTCCTTCTGCTTGGAGAACTCTTGGCTCTCATCTCATTAACCCCCACTATTCATACATTTTCCTTTCTTGAGAATCCCCTTTGTCTTGTTCAGGAGGGTGAAGTGCAGTGGGCATCCTTATTTGCCCCCATGCCTCCACTGCCATAAGCTTCCAATAGTGGCACAGTAGTTTTCTCTGTTTCCTATGGGCTCTCAGATAAGTGAGGACAGGGATTATTCTGTGTTGCTCTTGGAGGTCTCTCCAGCACGGATGACTTCTTAACACCTAGCACCTGGTTGGTACTCAACAAATGCAGTTTTGTATATTGATTATCTACTAAAAGGAAAGGGCTTGTGATATACAGGCTTTGGGGGCAGTTAGGATGTACAAGAATTGAACTTGATTGTAGGGAGGACCTAGAGTATGGTGGCCAGCCAGACTTGTATGTATAAATCATCCTAGAGCAGGTGGTTGGAACTCGTGGATCAGGGCTGTTAAGTGGGCTAAAGCGCTTGTGAAGCCTGATGACTTGGGTTTGTTGTTTGAATTCCTGGACTCACATGGGGGAAATAACTTGTACCAATTGTCCTCTGACCTCTTCATATTCAAGCTGTGGGGTGTGCACCTGCATGTGTGAGTGCACACACACACACACACACACACACACACACACACACACACACACTAAATAAACATAATTATAATAAAGAAAAATTAATGGATTAAGGATAAGTATTAAAAATGTGTGTTACAATCAGTTTTTCTCTTGAGTGTACATAGGTTTTAGAATCACTTTTGCTGTTTTGTTTAAAATGTAAATAAACTTTAAAATTTCACCTACACCTTAGTCATTATTATAATATATCAAAATTATAAAAACTTCCAATTCCATGACAGAAAAGAGTTGATTTTATTAAGATACATGCTTTTCTGGGAGATGAATTTTGACAGTTTCTAGTCAGCTCTGTACATCACTCCACATCATTTCCCCCTCCATGCTACTTTTCATTCACCGAGTTTCAAAACAATGATGTGACAGTTTTCATCCCTGGAATTTGAGCCCCAGTTGTCCCTTCGTCTCATGGTCTCTTGTTATTTCTTCTTCCTTCCTCTCTTGGTTGCCCTGTCCTCCGTTCTGGATCTGAGCAGTCATCCTTTCTGAACCACTGAGGAACAACTAGTGCCATAAGGATGGAGGGTCAGCTTCCAGTTCAGCCAGCACAGGAGGCTGCTCTCTGTGGCAGTCTACCCTCCTTCTTCATAGCATAGTTGTCCATTTTCACAGTGCTGCCGCCATCTAGATGAGTTTCCCAAGGCAGGATCCTGAGTTCTTTCATCTTCGATGCCTGGCACCTGGAGGGCCATGATTGCTGATCTTTCTCAACTTTAGCAGATTGACTGATTTTGGTTTTGATTTTTGTCAAGCACAATACTTATTCAGCTTCATCCTTAGTGCTTAAAACAAATTTTCTAGAGACATCAAGTATGTAATTTGTGACTGGATACTTGGATAGCCTACATAAATTACTAGTTTTAATTGATGCTGAAAATTCAATATGCAAAGGTAATGTAATAAAATTATAAAAAGCAGATTATCAATTTTGTTCTAAAGTAAATTTTCTAGTAGTAAAAAGTTGCCAATAACTTGTAACTTGTTAATAGGTAGAGGGCCAACAACGTTTTGATTATTTTTAATAGGGGTGAAAAGGATGTACTTGTTTTCAAGGAGCCAATGTTCTGCTATAATAACACCTAAGTTAATTATGTGAAAATATCCCTAGTCTGGAGGCTTTAATGCCATCAGCATGCTAGGTTCTTCTGTGAACTCTTGGACTCTGGGCAAATCACTTGTGTCTCTGAGAAACATACTTTATCTAGACAATCAGGTGATAAGTTTGACAAGAGTGATGGGCTTAGGCCTGACCAGGTGACAACATTCAAGTGACTGAGTGTTGTCATTGCAACTGGGAATTCAAACCAGGGAAGAAGCCAAAAGCCTTCTTGGAACCCCACTTTTCTCATAGATGAAGTAGTGATGGTGACAGTCGACCAGTTCGTTGTTATAAACAGGCAATATCTGGCACATAGAATAACTAGCATAAGCAGCAAAGTGTTCACAGGCTGGAGGTCATGGTTATTACTACATGCTTTAAATGTAGCATCCCAGTGGCTCCCGAGCTTTTGGATGCACCAGCCACCTGGAGGTGGCATTTTGATCAGTTTCATAGGTGAATCAAATGCTGCTGATCCAGGACCATCGTGAGCACCACACTGCATCTCCTCATGTCATCTTCATCCCAGTTCTTTGATGCAGACACTATTTCAGCAGAGAGGCCGAGTCACGTCACAGCTGCATCAGCACTTGGGGTTGAAGAGCCTGTCAACATAACTCTCAAACGGCCGAAGGAGATTATGATGCCCTTTATTCTTTGACTTGTTTTATTTCAATGTTTCTAAAATTAAGGTTTATGAAAGAGTCAAAGGCAGAAGAACACACACAGGGCAGGCTGAGGGAATACCTGGCAAAAGAGTTGTCATTATATTCTATCTAATGGTACAAACCATCTGTCAATTTGACTAGCTCAGTTGGCTCGGCCATACAAAACCATTGGAATTTCAACTTAATCAATCTTTTAAAGTGTCTGTCTGTTTGTTTGTTTGTTTATTTATTTATTTATTTTGTAAACACATACCCACATGCATACATGCATGCATGCATGCACACAGAGATGCATGCATGCTCTCTCTCTCTCTCTCTCTCTCTCTCTCTCACACACACACACACACACACACACACACACACACACACACACACACAGACACACACACCCTCATGTGCATGTGTACATGCATGTACTATAGTGCATATGTAGAGCTCAGAGAATTGTCAGGAGTCAGTTCTCTCCTTCCATCTTCTTGGTTCCAAAGATTGAAATCGGGGAGGTAGCCTTAGCAGCTAGTGCCTTTGCCTTCTGATCCACATCTTGCTGGTCCTGAATGTCTAGTTAGATATGGATTCATAATGGTGACTTAATGTCTTCAAAGAGATTACACAATAATAGAACTGGGAAAAGAAAAGTTATGGTGTATGCAGGAAAAAACCAGTGGAATTAAAGGCTATAGAAACTGTCAACTTTTTTTTTGAGAGGATCATAGTATTTTCAAAGTTGGAAGTATAGACATGACCCATCATGCTTTGCGGTGGCCTGATGTTCTAAACAACCCTGTGGAAAACTTCCAGATTGGTTGGGTTGGTCTGTTTGTCTGTCTGTCTGTCTGTCTCTCTCTCTCTCTACACACACACACACACACACACACACACACACACACACACACACAAATAAAAACAACTTCCAGATTGTCTGACAAGAAGCTACTTAATGTGTGGTATAATGCACTAAAGCCTGAGTTTACTCTTTGAAAATGCAGACAAAGCCCTGACATGTTTCTCTACACTTAGGTGTTAAAAAGCTAGCCACACAGACATCAGCCACGCTGAGTTGAGATGAGGGCATAGATTAGACAAGTGTGTTTCTGCTGAGCTACGGAAGCTGACTGTTAAAAACACACTAGAAGGTTAAATAAAGAAGACCCTAATCTTAATTGTAAGAGGACATAATTATATGGATAAATGACAATGTCAGTAAATTAAAAACTATTTGCTGAATACTTAATACACTCAGTCATTTCTCCCACAGGAGCCTATAAAATGATATTGCACCTCACCATCAGTGTCTTCTATGACATCTACAATCAAGGAAATGCCACAGATTGTTTACACCATAATCTACTGAGTCACGTCTTTGTCAGTAATTCCAATCATGGCTGTTACACATAGTCGGCTCTGATGACTTTGGAATCCAAGTATTTTTCTGTAACCCATTGTTTCTTTAGGCAAAATGTGATTGTACCTGATGAGAGAAACTTTGAAACACGATGGTATTCCCTTTTCCCAATTAACGATGGATAGTCCTAAATTTTGACACAAAGAACACACCAACATGGGAGACTCTCCCTCCACTCAGCCCTTTGGGTGATTGCTGTAGGAAGTAGAAAACAGACCAACTCAATTTCCTTTCCCTTTGACATTTATCCAAGTAAAATGATTAGATTATTTTGAGTTAATGTTCCTAACCTTCCCTTTCTTTCGAAACCTGCAGCAATTTTCTCACTGTGGAAGGAATCATTTGTTATTCTTTCACATCTTTTTCCTATTCATGGATAGAATTGTTGCCCTTTGAACAAGACAATTATTCTCTAAAACACAGAAATGAGTTTACTTCCCCCATGGTTCTGAAGTAATTATATAAACAAAATTTTAGAATGCAAGTGAGAATAGGAAACAGAAAGAGCTGTTGGCGGAGTTAATTGGCTGATCTTTTTATGTAGATCTAATTTGGGATGTCAATTGAATTTTTGGAAATCATTGCTTATTTCCTTTGAGAATTATTTATTGCTCTGCATAATTTGAATGTATAATACATAGTTTGTTCACTTCTGCATTATAGCTTGATTGAGGAAAAACTACTTCTATCAAGCAGAGATTAAACTAATATTTTTGAATCAGGTTTTCTACCCTTCCAGTATTGGTTTAGAGAAAATATCCAGATTTAAAATGAGCATGTAATGAATTGTGAGACTTAATCATGGTTTAATTATTTCTTAACATTGGAGAGGCAGTAGAGGCATAATGGGAAGGAACTTTGGGGATGGGAGCTCTGCTCTGAGTTTTGACTCTTACCAATTGTGACCTTGACGAACTTGCTCTACTTCTCCCCAGTCCTCAAATGCAAATGTGTAAAATAATCTAACAGTGATGTTCCCCAATCCTTCTGTCCCCTCTCTCTTTGAGCCCTCTCTCCCTCCTTTCCTTCTCTGTCTCTCTCTTTTCCTGTCACTTCTATTTCCTGGTCTTACTCCCTTCCTCCTTGTGGGAGACAGCACACTGGCTTCAGAATCAGCCAGATGTTGTCTGACATGCTCATTCTGCGATGTGGTGGCACTGGCAGTGTGCCTCACTGTTCTGGCCCAGTCTGTGGCATTGTCCTCTGATACTAATCCACACTTTCAAGGTGACTTTCAAGCCTGGGACAGCCAAGGAAAAGTTCGTGGCCTAGGCACACACCAGACCACCAGTGAACAGCAACTGTTACTCTATAATGTGGCTGTGAAGAGAATGTAATAGGACAGCTATAAAAGTCCCACATCAACATGAAAAATGGTGTCAACTGGAAATGCAGAGTTAGCACCTGCTCCTTTGTAAGTCTAACTCAGGCTTGAGCGTGGAGGCTGGGCTTCATGCCAGCCTCGCTCTCTTCCTGCCTGCCCAGAACTTGCAAAGTGCCTACTTCCAAACTCCTGTGAATTTTGACAAGTTCATAAACTGGTCGATCAAATGTCACTTACAGAATGACTCCTTTGCAATTGAAACCCAAGCCAAGATCCTTCTTAGTAAAAGCAGACAGGTATTTTAAAAAATGATATTCTAGGTAACTGAGCATGCAATCTTCTTGGTGCAATTACATTGACTAGTGAATCATGTCTCCTCCGTATTGGCACTTCTGTACAAATGGTCAGATGCCCTTTAGGAAGAAATCTAAAGACGTATTCCTTTCTCTCCACCCTAGGACAGCCCAGACCTTCCTCTTGTGGAGCTTGCAAAGTAAATCTTAGTGTTTCCCGTCTCCACACACAAGAACTCAGTTTTGCATTCATAGTGTTGGTAGACCAAATGGGAACAACTCATTCTTAGCCTCCTTATTTTACATTGCTTATATATCTGTGTGTATGTGCTTGCATTTTTATCTTAGTACCTGACACACTATAGGCAAATGATAAATATCAGTTATATCAGTCACGGGAGGAAGGGGAATTGTTCGTGTGTGTATTCTTTTGTGGAAACACATCTGACTTTAAAAATTCACTTAATTACTCCAATTTTATCTTCCCTTATTACATCTTGGCATGCCAACTCATGGTACTCACAAATGCTTTTACTTTTCAAAGTAAAACTTAGGTGCATTGTTGTATTTTTAAACCTCAAAGGTAAGACCCAAGATGCTTTGAAAAATAACCTAACAGAAATATAAACCCAACTTCATTATGAAATGTTCAATTTATATAACATTGTCTTAAGTACACTGACAGTTTTCTTCATACTCAGTGAGAAGTAGCCAGATCTAATTCCATGCACATCCTCTGACTTGATTTTCACAAGATTACATACATTAGAGCCGGGCGACAGTGGCACACACCTTTAATGCCAGCAATTAGGGGGCAGAGCCAGAAGGATCTCTGTGAGTTCGAGACCAGCCTGGTCTACAGAGTGAGATCCAGGACAGGTACCAAAACAACACAGAGGAAGCCTGTCTAAACAAACAAACAATCGAACAACAACAACAACAAAAAACCCCAAAAAACAAAAACAAAAAAATTACATACATTAGATATGTAACTTTTAAAATAAAGACACCTGCCCATATTCATTCAGTCTGCCCTAGAATTCTATTATCTCTCCAGTACTGACTGTATTATAATTAATATTTGTCTGTGTGTCATGTCTGTTCATGCACATGAGTGCAGGTATGAGTGATCAAGGCGTAAGTATGGAGGTCAGAAAATCTCAGGTATCCTCACTTTCTATCTCCATTAACACAGGCTTTCTAACATTTGCCTCTGTGTATCCCAGGAGAGGAGAGGGCCCATGAGCTTCCAGAAGTTCTCCTGCCTCCTCCACCTCCCATCTTGTCCTAGGAGTGCTGAGATGGCAGACAGTCACTGTAGCATCAGTTTCACAAGTGTTCTGAGGATCTGGGTTCAGGTCCTTACACTTACTCAGCAAGCACTGTACCCAGAGCCATCTCTGCGGCATCTCTTGATTTTTATGTCATGCTGTGGATGCTATTCATACGTGTAAGGGTCACAGCTGGAGAGAGTCCCAGGCACAAAGTACTGCTCAGAGGGTATTCAGTCCAGAAACACACAGCCTGGTACTTAAAACCATGACACACTTTGTTTTCCCAAAATGCTTCATGCATTTAAAAAATTGTTTCAGTTAGCTTACAAAGAAATAGGTTTTGTTGTGACATTTTCCTGATATATGCCATTATACTTCGTCCTCCACATCTTTCCTCTCCCCCTCTTACTGGCTCCCTTTCTTCCCAGGAGCTCCTTCTGCTTCAGGACATATACAGTCCATTACTCTCTTGCCTTCTCTCCTCCCCATTTAAAACTCTTGCCCTTCCTTCTCATGTCCCATTTCTGTTTTTATTACTCTTGCACTTGGATAGGCATCAGTTTCTTTAGATTGGAGAATTTTCTTCCATGACTTTATTCAGAATTTTTATGCTATTGGCATCAAGTTCTTTGCCTTCTATACCTATAATTTATAGAATGAACATGTGGTCTTTTTTATGATATCCCCAAACTCTTTCATGTTCTGTTGGTATTTTGAAAATTTTTCTTTTACTTGTAAGGAAGATCCAGTTCCCCTAGCTTGTCTCCAGGTCCTGATGTCTTGTCCTCCACTCTGCCCAGATTTCATTGCTGAAGTTTCCCTGAGCTTTGTATTTGGCTTTCTGGGTTTTTCATTACCAGCATCTTTTTAGTTTCTGTTTTTGGACAATTCATCTTTTTATGGGATGCTGAGTCCATAGCTTGAAATGGTTTCCTTCTTTCATTCAGCTCTTTTGTTCTCTTTGAGTACATCCATATCTTCTTTGAGTTGTTTGAACATATTCATAGTCATCCTTTTGAATTCTTAGAATGTTTTTCTAAGAGGCTCTCATTGGGGGTTATTAATATGGGGTTGGTTATTTTTGGAGGAAACACATTTCCTTTTGAGTATTTATGTATGTGTGTGTGTGAGTGCATGTATGTGTGTCTATGAGTGTGTGTGTGTGTGTGTGTGTGTGTGTGTGTGTGTGTGTTACTGTTGAGTGTGTGTGTGTGTTGTTTTTTGTTTCTTGCAAGGACTAGTACATCTAGAGTTAGTTTGTTGGCTGGGTGGGCCTTTATTCCTTCCTTCCTTCCTTCCTTCCTTCCTTCCTTCCTTCCTTCCTTCCTCCCTCTCTCCCTCCCTCCCTTTCCTTCCTTCCTTCCTTTCCTTCCATCTTTCTTTTTTTCTTTTCCTTCTGTCCAAGTGTCTCTCTTCTTTCCATGGAGACATGCTCACTCTTCAGGTGAGCACAACGCCATGGCAGGATTGAGGTGTTTTTCTCTCGGTGGGAGCTGTTCAGGCATGTGGACCATATCTCTGGTCTTCCTCTGAGAGTCAGCTCCTCCAGGACCAGCAGTCCCCTGGCCACTCCCTGTTTCTGTCACTGCTGTGGCTTGCTGTGCCTGGGGCCTACTCTAGCCACTCTGGCCTTTTCCTTGCTCCTGCTGTCCCCTCCACATGCTGTGGGTCCCCACAGTTCAGAACACCCTAATCCATGGACTGTCTGGCCATATTCCCATCTCTGCCGTGTGTTGTTAGTCCCTGTGCTTCTGAGTGTCCTGGCTTGGGTCAGCTCCAGCTTTTCCCCCACCTCTGTAACCTTCACTGCTACATGTTATACACCTTGCACGCCTGAGTAAATTACCCTGGGATAAGTTCCAGCCCACACCACACCTCAACTGCTTGTTGTGAAGCCTGTGTGCCTGGATTCCTTAAGCCGGATCGGATGTAGCCTGTCTCCATTTACACACTCGCTCAGGTCAGGTCTGGACCACTCGTTACCATCTTTGTACTTTTCTGTCTTACATAGATAGCTGGCTGTCTAGATAGATTCCTCATATGAGAGAAAACAATGATATTCATCTTTGGGAATCTGCCTTATTTTAACAATATTCTCTCTTTCCACTCATTTCCTGAGAATGTCATAATTTCATTTTTCCTTACTTCTGAATAAGATTACAAGGTGTAGATGTACCCCTTTAAACCTCTGGCTGGTTCTGCATCCTGGCGATTGTGAGTGCTGCAACAATGAACATGGATGTGCAAATACCTGGATTATTGTAGCTGAATCATACAGTACTTCTATTTTCATTGTTTAAGAAACCCTCGGGGATTGGGGATTTAGCTCAGTGGTAGAGCGCTTGCCTAGCAAGCACAAGGCCCTGGGTTCGATCCTCAGCTCTGGCAAAGAAAAAAAAGACACCCTCATAATTTGTAATGGCTGCACCAGTTTACACTCCCCTCAACCGTGAAAAAGGTCCCCATGTTTCTCACGCCTTTGTCAGCATCCACTGCCGTTTGTTTACTTTTAAAAATCGTTCTCTTATTTTGGAGATTTTTAATATGATTACATCATTTCTGCCTTCCCCGTTCTTACTCTAAACTCTTCATATGCTTCTCTTTGTTCCCTTTCAAATTCATGGCTGCAGCACTCATTAATTGTTGTTATCATTACATGTATGTATATACATATGTATTTCTGCATAGAATCTGCTGTACGATGTTACGTGCATGCATGTTTTCAGGGCTGACCATTTAGTACTGCATAACTAATTGCTGTGCTCTCCACCAGCGAGGACTCTTTCTCTGCTTCTCAGCTTTCTTTAGTTGCTTAGAGTTCTTTGTGTAGTATTGATGCTTCATGGTCCTACCCCTGCCCAGTACCTGCCCAGTACCTGCTCAGTACCTACCCACTACCTGCCCAGTACCTGCCCAGTACCTGCCCAGTACCTACCCACTACCTGCCCAGTACCTACCCACTACCTGCCCAGTACCTACCCACTACCTACCCTCTACCTACCCACTACCTGCCCAGTACCTACCCCCTACCTACCCTCTACCTACCCACTACCTGCCCACTACCTACCCACTACCTACCCAGTACATATCCACTACCTACCCACTACCTACCCAGTACATATCCACTACCTACCCTCTACCTACCCACTACCTACCCACTACCTACCCTCTACCTACCCACTACCTACCCTCTACCTACCCTCTACTTACCCACTACCTACCCACTACCTACCCACTACCTATCCTCTACCTACCCTCTACCTACCCACTACCTACCCTCTACCTACCCTCTACCTACCCACTACCTACCCTCTACCTACCCTCTACCTACCCTCTACCTACCCACTACCTACCCTCTACCTACCCTCTACTTACCCACTACCTATGCACTACCTACCCTCTACCTACCCTCTACCTACCCACTGCCTACCCTCTACCTACCCACTACCTATGCACCACTTACCCACTACCTACCTTCTACCTACCCACTAGAGTTTTGTTTTGTTTTTGATGCTAAAAAATCAAATTCTGTCTAGCTTGAGATGGCTCTCAGAGAAGTTTTAATTTGGATTTTCCCAAAGACTAAGCATGTTGAACATTTTTTCAAATATATTTTTCCATGTGTGCTTTTCTTTTGAGAATTGTTTAATCAATTCAATAGCCTGTGTATTGACTGGATGACATTTTTTTTTTTTTTTGGTTTTTTTGGTTTTTTTGAGACAGGGTTTCTCTATGTAGCTTTACACCTTTCCTGGAACTCACTTGGTAGCCCAGGCTGGCCTCAAACTCACAGAGATCTGTCTGGCTCTGCCTCCCAAGTGCTGAGATTAAAGGCGTGCGCCACCACCGCCCGGCTTTGACATTTTTGGTATTTAAATTTTGGAGTTCTTTTTATCTTTAATGTTGTTAAGATTCCAGAAATGAATCCCCTATCTGCTTTTCTTCCCTTCTGTAGGCTGACTGCTGGCTGTTTCCTTTGCTGTGCAGTAGCTTTTGAATTTCAGGTAACATAATTTGTCAATTCCTGGACTATTTCCTGTGCTGTTGGGCTCCTGTCTACCCTTGTATCTGAATGTGTTTGCCCATGGTTTGTTTTGCCAGGTTCAGAGTTTTGGGTCTTATATTAAGATCTTTGACCCATTTTGGAATGTTTTTTATTATTACTATTTGTAATGAAAGCTAAGCATCTAGTTTGAGTACTCTACGTACTTATACCGAATGTTCCCAGTACCATTTGTTGAACAATACTTTCCCCCAATGTATGTTGTTGACACTTTGTCAAACATAAAGAGGCTGTGGCCATGTGAGTTTCTTTCTGGGTCCCATTCTATTATAGTTTTTCCAGGGTTTTTTTTTTTTTTTTTTTTTTTTAAGATTTATTTATTTTATTATGTATCCAGTGTTCTGTCTGCACGTATCCCTGCAGGCCAGAAGAGGGCACCAGATCTCATTACAGATGGTTGTGAGCCACCATGTGGTTGCTGGGAATTGAACTCAAGACCTTTGGAAGAGCAAGCAGTGCTCTTAACCTCTGAACCATCTCTCCAGCCCCTATTCCAGTTTTTGTGCCAGGAGCATGCTGTTTTTATTACTATGGCTCTGTAATATAGTTTGAGATCAGATATCCTGACACTTCCAATATTGATCTTTTTGCTTAGGGTTGACTTTGATATCTGAGGTATTTTCGACTTCAACACACATTTTAGAATTATTTTTATCTAATTTTGTCTTTGAAATTTTGATGGGGATTATTTTGACTCTATGGATTGTTTTTGGTAAATAGTAATTCTCACAATATTAATTCTTCCAGTGTCTGTACATGGGAAAGTTTTCTATCTTCAGCATTTTCAAGTTTCCTCATATTAGTTACATTCTTTCCAGCGATGTCTCATAAGACCCAGAGTGGGGAGTTTTCACTTTAAAGGAGAAGATGGGATTTTCATCTCCTTATTTTGATGCTGCACTGTATGTATACATACCCTTACCTGGTACTGCATGTGTAAGCATGACTAAATAAATTCAGTGTTTTGTTATTTATGTAATGGCATGAAATGTTGGCTCTTTTATGTCTAGCTGACATTAGGAGTATCTTTAAACACATACATACTGTAGACTCAGTGGTCTCATTTGGAAGGACACAAGTGACAAAGGGAGTCAATAGTGGTAGAAAACGGGTAGAATAAACATTTTAGTATTAATCAAGATATGACTATTAGCACCTCATTTTTAAGCCAAATTTAAAAGAACATACTGTAACCATATTGCATAATTAAAATAAAAATTAGATAGGACTTTTTAATAATTTAACCAAAATGTGAAATGAATCAGTGTTATGGCTCACATTCTATCACTGCATACAGAGAAGCAAGAGCAATTAAAACATAGTAGTGCAACACTTATGAATTTGGGAAATAAGCATGTACCCAAAAAGGGGCCCTAGAGAAAAATGGAGTCTACGAATTATCTTTTTATTCAACATGTGTTCTATTATTTTGGGAACTCCAGAGTCAGGGATTAAATTCTCACAGCTAGGCTAATTACTTTAATAGGCCTGCATTATTTAAAAATAAATCTAAGTGGATGTCAGAACTGGATCTGGTAACAAAAATCTACTTTCCATGATGCTCCTCCCTGTGTCTTTGAACAGTCGGTTCCTGATCTCTGCTTTGGTGGTGCCAATTACCTCTTTCATTCTTGCCAAGTGCACAAGGTAGAATGCCCATTCTCCATGGGCAGCCATGGCCTTTCTGTGACTCTTTCCCCCAGATGTCTATTTTCCTGAGTTGCCAGACTGCCCCTGTGCCCCAAGAGAGCCATCTGCCTCTCCTGCTTTGCTTTCCTCACAGCCACATCTCACCCTTCTTACTATCTTCAGCCAACACCCATCAACATCTGCACTATGCCTAGTATAGTGCCCACAGATTCAGGAAGAAAGCACAATGCTTGTTACTAGGAAATTTTCAACAGGGTGGCATTTTCTAGAGCTGATTCGATGAACTTATTTATGGTCAAGTATTGTGGAAGATAAAAAAGTAATTTATCACATACCCTAGATGGGCTCTATAATTTAGCAGGACTTTTCAAAAGTAAATAATATAGAAAGTGGATCAAAACCAGCACAGAACAATTTTTATTTATTTTGTGGCCAGGGGCAGTTTCATGTCTAGCAAACAGGAAACCATTTTTCTTAGGTGGCCTTAATTCACACAAGCTTGATTATGGACATTACTCATTTTTATACATTTTCAAGCCCAATCATGGTTTTTTTGTTTGTTTTTGTTTTTTTTTACATTTGTTTTATCTTCATATCACAGGCAGAGAGTTTCTAGCTATAGCTTGTTTGAGTCTGGATAAGCTTATTTGAATACGATTTGCGTGAGTCAAGTACATCCTTCACATTGGAGAAAGTGGCACCGACTGGGAAATATTGGGTGTTGATGGCTGCACTATCAGTGCTACTCACTGTTCAGAAGTCCACAGGCTCCAATAGAGAGCCTTTAAAGGGTCCATACTAATGAGGGAACTATTCATAAATTACCTTGTGGAGAGAGATTTCCCGTAGGCAATAGGAGAGAGACACACGTTTGGATGACGCCTGAGCCAACTGTAGGCCCTAAAATACAGTTGTTACTAAACCCAACCAAAGGAAAACTACTGGAACAAAACAATAACCACAGAGGTGACCCCCCCTCAAGTGCACACCCTTATTCCTTGCACTTGAAGGAAAGAAAATAAATGCTAGCTTACTCCACCGAGGAGAAGCCTCTCAATTCTAGAATTGCTAGACTTCCCGCTGCAAAGTTGTTTCCTGAAGCAACATGAGCAGGCATCTTTGGGTTACTGTCATGACCACACCCCTCAGACCACTGAGTGCGGGCAGTGCAAGGTTCCTTTCTTCCTTGTTATTAGAACACAGTTTTATTTGAGAAAATATTATGTCCAGAGAAACATTTCCTCTAGACTCTGCTGCAGCTAGGGTGGCTATGTGATCTAGGTCTGGCTTATGAGATTCCTGTAGAAATGAGCTCCCCTTTCACTCTCTTCCTTTCTGCACTCTATTTGCACAGAAACCACAAAAACAAAAGCCCAATGCTGAGGAAAAGCAGCAGAGAGACATGAAAAGCCTGTGACTCCAATGACGATGACACCATACAAGAGCTGAGCAGTCTTCAGTTCACCTTCCCTGCATCTTTATGTAACATTAGTAAACCCCTGTGTATAGATTATTCCTATTTGGTACAAAAAGCAGGTACCTGATAAGATTGCTTTTCTGAATACATGCTTTCTTCCAGCACTAGAAAATGTTGTTTCTGAGACTTCCAAAGTCATGAGCTCTAAAAGCTGGCAACTGGGGATGGAGAGTTGGCTCAGTGGTAAAAAGCACTTGCACTTGCAGAGGACTTGAGTTCAGTTCTCAGTACTCACCTGATAGCTCACAACCATCTGTAGCTCAGGGGTTCTGAAACCTTCTTCTGACCTCTGCGGGCAACAGCAATGGAAGTGGTACACACGCAAACACGCAGGCAAAACACTCAACTCAACTCAACCTACATTGTTTTTCTAAAAGCTGGGCCTGATAACATTTGTCTGAAATTGCAAAACTTTGGAGATAGAGGCATGAGTGTCAGCAGTTCAAGACCAGCTTGGGCCGCATAACAAGTCTGAGACTGGCCTTGAACTGTAACTCTACCTCGCCAAAACAATGTTTTAAAAAGTCGTCAGTTGTGAAGGCAGAAATTTTTAGAAGAAAGTAGAAGGCACAAGCTCCTTGACATTGGTTTTGACAATAATTTCTCTTGGATATGACTCCCAAACATAGGTTTATAAAAAGGTAAATTGGTATTAGTAAGATTGCATCCAACAAAAAGACCTCAGCACAGAAAAGAAACAATATTAAGAGATAAACTATCACTTGGAAGAAAATATTTGCTAAAATGTTTGATGAGAGATTATGTTAAAAACGTAAAAGGAACGTTGTAGTAAAAGAACAAATAGCCTGTTTAAAAATGGACAAAGTATTTCAATACCTATTTCCTCAAACAAGATACAAAATGACCAATAGGTGTCTAAAAGTCTGCTTAACATTACTAACCACAACAGTGGCAGAATGACATCATATCACCTCCCACCTGTTGGGATGGCTGTCACCAAAACCTCAAAAATTCTGGTGAGGAAGTGAAGGAAGAGGAAATCTTGTCTTTTGTGATGGGAATGTAAATTACTACAGCTATTATGGAAAGCAATTTAGAGATTACTCCCCGATAAAATTATAACCATGCTATAAATTATAACAATGATCCACCAATCCTACTTCTGACAACATTTAAAAAATGGGCATTAGCTTTTCAAAAATACATTAGCAGTGCCATACTGATTACAACACAACCTGTAACAGCAATGATGTGAAAGCTTAAGTGTCCAATAAGAGATGAATGCAAAGGGCGTTGTTATTTATAGAAACTCACACACTATATAATTCAGTCTCCAGGAATAAGAAAACTCTACCATTTGCAATAATGTGAATTGACCTGAAAGACATCATGCTAAATGAGATACAGAAAGAAACTTGATAATTTTACTTACACGTGGAATCTGAAAAACCAAACTTATGGAAGCAGAGAATAGATTGGTAGTTATCAGGGATGGAGGCTGAGAGAGATGGAGAGATACTGATAAAAATATGCAATTTCAGTGATGAGCATGGAAATCCTCTATGGGTCTATTACATAGCATTGTGTATTTGAAAGTTGCTAATAGAGTGTATTTTAGGTATTCTTGCCATATACTCCTGGTGGCTATATGAAGAGATGGATGTGTTCATCTGCATCACTATAATAAGTTCACAATACATATCTAAACGCCATACCATAAAAAGTGAAACAAATATTGGCAACCACTAAAAGGTAGCAATTACTTAGTCACTAAGAGAAATGGGTGACTGGGGATTTGACCAGGGCACCAGGCTGTGGTGATATATTGTGCATCCTAATAAGAATAGAACAAGCCTCTAGATTAAACATAGATGCCAGGCAGTGGTGGCACACACCTTTAATCCCAGCACTTGAGATCTCATGCCTTTGCTTGGGAAGCATACATGCCTTTAATCTCAGCACTAAGAAGGAAGTGATATGGTTGGGCAGAGAAAGGTATATAAAGCATGAGGAGACAGGAACTAAAGGCTTTTCAGGCTTAGGAGTCCTAGAGGTGAGATGTGGCAGTGGCTTGTTCTTTTGTCTCTCTGATCTTCAGGCAAATTTTATTAGGGCACGCAGTATACCACCACACCAGGCTTCTCAGTCTGACTTTTCCTTCCATGTCATTTAGCCTCTCAGAGCCACATCGAGACCGGTCCAGCAGGCAGTGCCAGCTGTGTAGGACTTATGAGGGAGTAGGGGAAAATGGATTTCCTGAAACCATCATGGAAGTGAACATTGATTTTGAGAACTCTGCTTTTATTTGGCTGAGAAAGAAAGCTGGGCACATTGCTCAAGGTCGAACACTGTTTAGTGCTGTGAGTAGAGTTCTGAAATGACTGTCCATGTCTAGGATGTAAAATGCCCATTTGCTCTTGAAAAACAAAAGAGAGAGGAGAAAGCAAAACATTGAAAAACAAAATGTTATCATCCTTAATAACACAGCTTGGGAATTAATGAGCTGTAGGAATGGAAAGAGACATTTTGCCGGGACTCAGGCAGAAAACTGATGGATTCTGTGCTAATGCATTGTTGAGCTTTTTAATTGTTTCTCTAAATGGTCAATAGTTTTAATTCATATGCAGTGCGCGATTTTAATCAGCTGGCCAACTGTTTGCAGGTTCATTTGCTTTTCGCACAGAAAGTGCATCATGAGCGATATTTAAGCAAAGCCCCTCATTGAATCTTTCCAAGGGAAAGGCTTATATGTGAGAAAACAGAAACTAGGTTTTAAAATTGTATCAACGACGTGTAGAGGAAGTTACCTTATATCTCACCCAGACCTGTCCATTCAGTCCTGACTCTGGCTTAGAAAATGTTTTGATGTTAATCATTTGGGTCGCCGAGAAATTTTTTTAACATGTGTTTAGAGGACTCAAACTACCATGAAATCCTGCTCTGACTGTAATTCCCTATGCTGTGGTAGTTATAAGTATATTAATAAACTGAGGATTCTGTGTTTGTCTTTAGCTAGTTTTTTAAACTTCTCTCTCATCCAGTTTTGATGATATCATATTGATATACACCATGAGGGCACAGATTAGGACATATTTTAAAGACGATAGTAAATGTTTTCATTTGCATTACATGGTTGATCAATGAAAGAACTGGCTAGTATGCTGATCTGGTTTACCAGCCATGTGGTATACATACACTATGATTCTCAATCAGTCAGAATACAACACTTATGACTACAGGTGTTCACTTGTATTAAAACAGAATTGACTGGCACTGGTCCTAGCCACTGTCAGTGTGTATGCGTGTGTGTGTGTGTGTGTGTGTGTGTGTGTGTGTTTGTGTATGTTTGTGTGTGTGCATGCGTGCACACAGACAGGTATGCACATGCTGTAGCACATGTGTGGAAGTCAGAAAACAATTTTGGGAGTCAGTTCTCAAGTTCCACCTTCTTTGTGACACAGTCTCTATTGTTTGTGCTGCTCTACTGCATATTGCATGTTAGCTGACCCACCAGCTTCTGAGAAATTCTGCTTCAGCCTCCCATCTTACTGTGGGAATGCTGGAATTGTAGATGTACATATGATATTATATATACATTATATATTTATAGCTGAATCCAGCTTGCCACTGCCATTTTAAAACATGAGAGGAAGATATTTGTCTTTAGAAATGTCTCAATTTCCATTGTATATTATAAGTGCAACAGAACTTTGACCCTTTTCTCAGAAGTGGCCCATGCACTTGGAAAGCTGAGGTAGGAAGCCTGAAAAAGTTCGAGGCTACCCTGGGCTATGTGGTAGGTTTCAGGCTAGCCTGGGCTTCATTATGAGACTCAGTCTCAGAATCCCACCAACCATAAAAAACTTTCACCCTTGTTATTTTATTCTGTTGGGTATTTATGATATCATAGATTCTGAAAACATGTTATTGCTTTTTATAAATTCATTGTACAGCAACATGTCTCCACATTTGGACTTTCTGATCCCTATTTACCATGTCACAATAAGGCTTTGCTCTTCTCATTAACAATAATGGTCACTCTTGATCAAACTGTCTATATGTGACAGAATGTTATAGACATGAACACACACACATTTACATGTTTTATAGTTATATATGAATCCTTAGACAACTGTGCACAGTTAGGACTTTAAATTTGTCATTGAGCAGAAAGTAAATATGTAATGATAGGATGTTATTAATTTCATCACTTATTTTGTTTCTAATTCAGTATGCCTTGATATAGGAAAATGGAAGAGGCTGACAGTAGTGCACATTTTTAAGACTTTTTGAGCCTTTGGCTGTACTCAGAATCCCCACGGTCCTGTCTGGCAACAGACTGCTACAAGCAAGCACCTCCTCCTCCTGTTGTTTCAGCATTTGGCTTAATAGCACACATGAGCATCTGGGAAACAAGGAACCACGGATGCCTGCAGAGACAAAGTGTGATTGATAATCCATTTATATCACAGGACAGATGAACGTGCCAGTCCCCTAGATTGTTCCCACCTTTTCACTACTTTGCTGCAGATTAACTGCATTATACCCCAGCCTAGCAAAGGAGATGGTCCAACATCAATCCTTTGTCTTTATGCTAGAAATTACCAAACAGCCTCTTTGACCGAGAAAGAGAAATAACAAGAGCCATCTACAAAAGTGCTCCTAAATTCCATTTCATTTAGGAAAAAAATTCCCTAAACAGCTGCTTGGTTAATGGCAAGTGAAGACTGTGGGAGCTATGTCAGTGGTACCCAAATTGCAGTCAAGCTAATTGCTCGGGAGGCTGCCTTGAAGATGGGTTGAATATATTGCTTACATTTTGTGGAGGGATGACACTGATTTTAAGAGTTCTCTCTTATCTCTTCTTAAACAGGAGCAAGGTAGTCCAGATCCCTGACACAGCACTGCCTCTCCCTTGTCTCCTTTCCTGTTCTCTCAACATCCCTGTCCCATTGCCTGGCCACTTCATCATATGCCATTCAAGAGAAGGATACCACCCACTGTTAGGCACAAGAAAGACTGCTGCTGTCAGGTAGAGGGAGGTTTAAGGGGAGAGGGGGCCATTTGGGCTTGGCTTGAAGCCAAGTGCTACTCCTTAGTCTAAATCCTTTTGCATTTGGGGTGGGATATAGAGTGAGACTGTGACAGCTTTTGTCCCTTTTCTTGCTCCTTAGTAGCTAATGTGCACATGTAAGAGAAAAACAAACTGAAAATACCAGCTATTCCTATTCCCAGTTAAGAAATACATATTTATGTAAAATAGTTAATAAGAGAGTCATTTGCTGTAATTTTCACTGTGCTTTATAATTAGTACCTGCAGGTCAGGATACTCAACAAGATGATTAAATTCATGAACTGTGCTCAGTGAGTCCCTCTCGACTCCTCCTACATCTCACAGAATCATTCAGCTTCAGTAACTTGTGTTTAGAAGACTGCTTCTCAAGGCAGCCTCAGAATTTAACTCCTTGTATTTCAGGACTGATCCTTCCTTTTAAAAGTATAGTTTTGTTTTTTGTTTTTGTTTTGAGAGGTATGGTTAGTAAATAAGGGTAGGTACATATTTTTACCTAAGTAGGCAATACAGACAATGACTTCATGCAGTGTCAGGAAGGATAATCTCATTGGTGCTTAACTTCCTTGTCTCCAACATCCCTGTCTCAAGGATGCTGTGGAAAAAGCACCAAGTTTCCATTCAGTTTATGCAAACATCATGTTTAATGCCTTACATCAGGAATACAGGGTCAGCTTCCTAATCTTTCATGGACCCTCCTTATCCCACTACACCTATGTGTGTACACACACTCTTGACCAAAGAGACTTCTCTCTGGCTTGCTTGTTGTCTTTTGGCTCTTCTACAAGCCACCATCCTCCAGCTGTACCCTCCTTTCTCTTTCTGACTGATTTCTTGAAATTCTCTGGCAGGACCAATGAGGAGGACATTTTGCATTCTCTTTTTCAGATTGAGTGGAGATTTTCTTTTTTACTCATGATATGGTTAATAAGTGATGTTAATTATAGTAATTACTGTTTTTCCAAATCACATCAGGCAAAAAAAAGTGCTTATTAAAAGCAAAGACATGAATTACATGGTGTTTCTTCTTACCAGCTTGGTGGGCTGGGCTGCAGAATCAAGTGTGAGGCCACCTGGTGCCACCAAAAGGGTAGCAACTCCTACCTCTCTGGACTCACAGAAGAACGGGCTGGTGGTCGGGTTGCCAGACTTCACAGATGCAAACACAGGGTGCCTAGCTGAATTGGAATATCAGAATAACAATAGTTTTTAAAAATATAAGGAGGTCCCAAATACCAGATGAGGCATATTTAAAATAAGAAATTCACTTGGTTCATTGGGAATCCCACTTTAACTAAGCATTTTGTAATTTCTCTGCCAAACCCAGTAAGTGAATATGTCAGAATGAGATTAGCAGGTTCACTCTGTCTTAGCAATCATTTTAGCTCTCTGGGTTGTGTGTGTGTGTGTGTGTGTGTGTGTGTGTGTGTGTGTGTGTGTGTGTCTGTCTGTCTGTCTGTCTGTCTGTCTGTCTTTTCGTCCATATGTGTGCCTGTGCACCTGTATGTGGTCAGAGACCAGGTTTGGGTGTCATCCCTTAGTCATCCCCGACCTTGTGTTTTGGGGACCGAGTCTCCCACAGCCCTGGAGCTTGCTGAGTAGGTGAGGCTGGCCAATAAGCCCCAAGGATCTGCCTGTCTCTGCCTTCCCAACTCTGGGATCATAGGTACCCCTGTCATACTTGTTTTTTCTTGTGGTGCTGGGCATTAAAATCAGGTTCTCATGCTTGTACAACAAGCACTTTATTAGCCAAATTGCCATGCAAGCCCCCCAAATTTCATTTCATCTTATTTACTCTATTTTATTCGGTTACTATCTCATAGGCTTTGGCATTCTATTTTTCTAGTTTCATATTATATTATATGGATTCCCTCATGCATTTAAAAACCTTTGGAAATATTATTTTAAATATTAGTGCATGTTAAGCAAGAGAAAAAGCATCTTACTAAGAAAGCAAGACATGAACTTGCTGCTCTTTCCCAATGATTTAACATATGTACAAAACTTCAAACCCCATAAAAACACAATTAAAACTGAAAAACAAATTTAGCAAAGTTGCAAGTTACAAACTAAATCCGCAGAAGTCAGCAGTGTTTTGATATGCCACCAATGAATCATCCCAAAGGAACTGAAGAAAAACTATCTCATTTTCAGTGAGAACAAATAAAAATGGAAGAGTTACACGCTGTGATGGTTTGAATAGGAATGGACCCCATAGGCTCATACATCTGAATGCTTAGGGAGTGGCATTAATTGTTAGAGTAGGTATGATCTTGTTGGCAGAAGTATGAGGTTTCAGAAGCCCAAGCCAGGCCCAGTGCCACTCTCTTCCTGCTGACTGTGGATCTGGATGTAGCTTCCCCTCCAGCACCTTGTCTGCCTGTGTGCTGCCATGCTCCCATGATGAACACAGGCTAACCCCCGAAACTGTAAAGTTAAATGCTTTCTTTTATAAGAACTGATTTTCATAGTGTCTCTTCATAGTGTAGAACATTGAATAAAACACATGATAATTTAACCAGGGAGGTAAAAGACTTGTGTGCAAAAATCTCTAAGCCTTTAATGAAAGAAAACATGAATGATTGGAAAGCTGCTTTATACTCAGATATGGGAAGAATGGATACTGTGAAAGTATTCTATGTTGTTTAGAAGAGTAAATTAATCTACAACTTAGAAATTGCTTTAAATATTGGGGTATGGATTGTTTTATGAAATATAAAATGTAATCAAGATAATTAATGTATTGAATATTC
Organism: Onychomys torridus; assembly: GCF_903995425.1. NCBI lineage: Eukaryota > Metazoa > Chordata > Mammalia > Rodentia > Cricetidae > Onychomys > Onychomys torridus. The sequence goes on along the minus strand of NC_050448.1, from coordinate 46,089,656 downwards.
TTTTTAATTGGGACATAACAGGACTTCTTCAATTACAGCAATTTGTGACCCATCATTTTTAGCATTGCCAAAACCCATTTTGTGACCACAAAATGATAGGAACACTTCTTATAGACACATTCCATGTTCATTAGTTGCACTGCTTAAAAAAAAAAAAAGAAAAAGAAAAACCTTGAAGTTTACTTTAAGATCCTATGGTCTAAGCTGGGGCCATCTTTGTGGGTTCCTGGGAACTTCCCTAGCACCAGGTTTCTCTCTATCCCCATGATGTCTCCCTCTATCAAGATCTCTCTTTCATTGCTCTCCCACTCAGTCAATGTACAAGGCTTTACTGACTCCCCAAGGGAGGCCTTACCTTTTCAGAGGAGGGGATGTGGTATGGTGTGGGGGGAACGGGAGGAGGCATGAGAGGGGGATCTGTGGTAGGTGTGTAAAATGAATAAAAAATTTCTTAATAAAAAATTAAAACCACATTAAAAAATCCCATGGTCTAGGGAATGCCGAGGAAAAGGGGGCAGAAAGAACACAGGAATCAAAGGATGGGGGGAAATGAAGTGTCTCTGTGTATGACATGGCCATTGTAACTATGAACACAGCTGTGGCAACCTCCACAAGATCTGAAAGGATTAGCAATTCAACATTCTACCATGAATGGGAGAAGAGCCCAGAGTCACCCTCTGTCCCCAAGGACTACTGACTGTGGTTGCCAGAGGGGTGGGGTCTCATTTTATCTAGAGATATAGCCACTGGTGAATGGTCCATGGTCAGTAAATAAGCCACTATCTGTGTTCATACAAGCACTCTGTACTAAACTTAGTTGGCAGAGAGAGAGAGAGAGAGAGAGAGAGAGAGAGAAATTAGGAAAGAAAGAAAGACAAAAAGGAAGGAAAGAAGGAAAAGAAGGTAGGAAGAAAGAAGAGAGCTAGTTGGGTTGGAAGAGGGTCACCAGAAGTAGAAGGGAGATAAGAAGTGATTTGTAAATATTATGTAAACATTTGTCAAAAAAATTTAAAAATTCTATTGCCTAAACAATTGCATGAAATGGTCAACAACAAGCAAAGATAAAATCTCATCAACAGGAGGAAATCACTGCAGAGATGAGGGTTCTTTATAAGTGGGGTATTTTGCTACTGTATCTGTAATGAGAAGACTTGAGGTCATCAACCGGGAGAAAATAAAGACGCTGACGAACACTTCAAAGGAGACCAACGCATACAATGGAGAGATAAGAAGTAGCCCGTTTCCAAAATGGACCAGTGTCCACCAGAAACTAGCCGCTATAGTCAGAGGCAACTTCAATCTACATTTCGAGACAAGAGCAATCTGTAGAAGAAGAAAGATAATTACAAGAGAGGAAGGAATCGAGTCAGTCACAAGACAATCGTTTCAAATTATGTCTTTCAAGTTATTCAGCACTTAAAATGCTAGTCATGGTGGCTTCTCCCTGTTTGAGAACATTCCCTTTTGTAATTCAGTTTATAGACAGAGTGCATGTTGACACATTTCATCTAGCCAATGAGTTTCTTGATTTTCAGTGTTTTGGTGACTGTTCTGTGCTGCTGTTGACTTTGAGGGTTCCCCCCTCCCCTCCAGATTTTTGTCTACACATTTGGAATCCTGCAGCCACATTTCATGCAGGGCAGATTTAAGCACATTAGAAACCATTTTCTAAATTTGATAAAACTAGGTTTCAGAATCAGGTACACTACCTGATTTTCACAATTGTACTGGGTGGAGTGAAATTTGCTGTGAAGAATTAATAGGATTTCCCAAAGGATATATTTTCCTGTCAAACCTAATCCTTGTGATCAACAACTGTAGCTCCAAGTAATACTTGATGTTTTCTTTTATTCATGTTTTTCCAAGCTTATTCTTACATATCCTCCAGGGTAACTTTTATTATAGGAATTGCTGGCTTTCTCTGCCAAAAAGAAACATGCTTTATATTCCAATGACAGGTAACAGAGTCAGTGTGCTTCTTCCTAATGGTACTTTAAAAAATATGGGCAATTTTTATAATTCTTATTATTCTTCAATTGCAGCCTGAAGCACTGACATTGTGTCCTCTTTTTCAGTAAGTGGAGATAAATTAGGCAATTGTAGTCCATACTGCTCCAGTGGACTTTCATAAGTAGTTGAGCTGTCTAGCTACACAGGTTTGTGTACAATTGGTACCACTATTTCATTTTGAGTTGGGGCACTATGTGATTTTTTTTTTAATTGAATTCATTGAGAAAACAGAACTACATCTATTTTCTATGCAGGTCAAAATCACGCCCACACACTGGGCCTGGTGGTTAAGGATTTCTTACCCCTGTGGTGTTGGCACAGATGAGCCAGGGGAAGTCAGAGGTCGGACATTGACTCCTCTGCATCTCAAGCCACTCTGGTGCTCCCATGGGATGCTCAGTTTTGCAGGGTGACCTAGGCAAGAGCAGGAGCGTCCCTGTTCTCAACCCCCACTGTCCATTACTCACACAGCCTGTGCCCCCGCTTCCTGCTGCTCAGGTCAGAACTAGGAGAGCTTCATTTTGTAGCCTGAAGGCAATGCACAGGCCATTTCCCTTCAGCAGATGGGTGGTGTGATGTCTTTATTCTCCTTCACATTTTCCATCTCTTCCCCCAGAGACCTTTAAATGCCTCTCCCTCCAATGTTTTACTATGCATATTTAATTAAGAATATTGCAAGTAGTGTCACAGTTTATTATTGAGGCCCTAGAATACAATAGTTAAGGAGACTGGCCCATGTTAGTCATTGTGCTGTGTGAACCTGGACACATTACTTCATCTCTCTGTATCTCAGATTTCTAACTGATACAACAGAACTCACAATGTTTTGAAGCATCCATGAGCTACTATACAGAAAGATTTGGGACGGTGGCTGGTACTATGAACATTTGCAGCTGTGCTTACGCACTAATGTTTGCCTTATTTTCTCTGTACAAGCCTCTTTAAATGTCCAATTCTGTATCATGCCTGTTTCATTTGATATCATAACAATTGCTTCCCAGGATGTTTTATAGTTCTAGAATTCTAATGACAGTACTGTTCTTTCCCACACAAGGGCTCTGCTATCAATACTGCTGTAATAAATGTCTTTTATTTGAAATAATAAAAGAGACCAAAGATGGAATACATTTATTATTCAGACATGTTCTTCTGAGTGAGGTTTATGAGTTTCACTATTGGAGACTAGAAGAGCGCATCAACGCCACAGTCACTTCCTGCGAGCATTTGTATTTACCACATTCATTTATTACGTAACTGTTTACATTTGCTTTTGTGTTGCTGGTGACTGTGTGCCCAATTATCTATTGCAGGATTCAGATATTCCGTAGGGATCATATTCTGGTAAGGGAGGAAAACACATCGCCTCCACTGCTGCTGTTTGGAAAACCATCATCTTCCCTGCCTGTCTTCTGAGTTTTCTCTATCGGAGACATGCAGGATTAGACAGTAGGTTGGCTTTTGTAATTTATTGATAGTGTTTTTAATTTCTTAGAGTTCTGGAAAATGATTTGACATTTAAGATGTTCTACTGATTGCCTAATAATCGGTATGAAATTAATTTTATGGCGTGACATGAGCTATGAATCTCAGTGGAAGCCTGCTCTGCATGTGGTGTTCTATGACAGTAGACTGACTGGCTGTCCTTGTCCCTCGCTTTGATCCAGGCAGAGGCTGATTCTCTCTACACAGCCTCCACAGGAGCAGACTATCTGTCCTTCTGCAGATGAACTCCCACTGCAGTCCTTTGCTGTGAAAGACATTTGGGCATCTGGTAGAATTAGAGCAGCCAGCTCCTTTCAAGGAGAGACTTGTAACTATCCATTCCCTTGTGTGTGTGTGTGTGTGTGTGTGTGTGTGTGTGTGTGTGTGTGTGTGTGTCTCCCTGGGTGTCTTCCTACGGCACTTTTAGTATTATTCCCTGGAGACGATTCTCTCATCAAACCTCACCAGTTTGGGCTTCTGGCTAGACTGGCTGGGCAGAGACTTCTTGAGATTTGCCCATCTCTAGGCCCCAGTGCTAGGGTCATAAGGTTCAAATCCATAGGTGGATGTTTCTCTTGGTTGCTTGGGATTTGAACTCAGGTCCTCACGCTTGTGCAGCAAGCACTCTTAACCACTGAGCAATCTCCTGAGTTCTCAGCTTTGTTTTAGGGATTTATTTGCATGTCTTTTATAAACAAGCTGTAATCCACAACAATGAGATCCAACCTTACACACATTTAGGAAAATGTACAAAGCAATCACCACCATCACCCTCCCAAATTCTCTTGTTGCTCTTTTATGTCTTCTCTTCTCCAATCCAGACAACTATTATTTGACTATTTCCCCATGTTTGTCTTCTCCCAAATTCTCTTGTTCCTCTTTTATGTCTTCTCTTCTCCAATCCAGACAACTATTTATTTGACTATTTCCCCATGTTTGTCTTCTCCCAAATGCCATATAAATTGAATCATAGATTAAGACTGCATTTTGAGCATAGCTCCTTTACTATATTGTAACACTTCTGAAATACATGTGTATTGATGTGTATATTGTGGATTTTTTACTCCTTCCTTCTTGTCTTCCTTTCATCCTTCATTCTCCCCCTCTCCCTCACTATCTCCCTCCCTCCCCCATCTCTCTCTTTGTGGTACTTGGCCATGCTTAGCCCACCATCTCTATTTTTTATGAGTAGTTTATGCCATTTATGAATATAGCACAATTTTATGTATCGTTCACTAGCTACGGTACATGTGGGTTGTTTACAGTCTTTGGAAACTGGGACTACTATTACTATAAACAGTTGCACCTTAGGTTCTATGTAGGCAATTGTATTTGTTTTCTTCCCACTTGAATTTTCAAAAATATTATTCAATTGTAGGAAAAATCCTCTTAAGAATTGGTTGAGTCGGGCGGTGGTGGCACACACCTTTAATCCCAGCACTCGGGAGGCAGAGGCAGGCAGATCTCTATGAGTTCGAGGCCAGCCTGGTCTACAGTGAGAGATTCAGGAAAGGTGCAAAAAAAAAAAAAAAGAAAGAATTGGTTGATATAGCTACTGTTGGAAGTGGGGGAGGGTCAGTACTCCTCTTCCAGACAGATTCCCCAGGGCTTTCCCTGTTCTTGGATGTTTTTTTCAGGGGGGTCAAGATTCATATATGTTCACACTATACACATGATATAGATATAAAATGAGTGGATAAATCTCTACAGTTACTGAACAGGGAATAATTTGATTTTTAAAAGAGCTTTCTTTTGAGTAAGTAGAAAGATAGAAATCTTTAAATAGCTTACACAAAAGTTTTGCTTAAAACAAAACAAAACAATGAGGGGACTGGATAGATAGATGGTTCAGTGATTAAGAACACTTGCTGCTCTAGCAGAGGACCAGAGTTTGGCTCGCAAAACCCACATCAACCAGCTCATAACCAGCTGGAACTCCAGCTCCAGGGCATCCAATGTCCTTGTCTGGACTCTGAAGACACCCACACTGTGGTGATATTTTATTTATGCTCTAATAAATAAAGCTTGCCTGGAGATCAGAGGGAAAAAACAGCCATTATAAACACAAAAGTCAGGCATTGTTAGCACATGCTTTAATCCTATCACTTGGGAGGCAGGGATCTGTTCGGATCTATGTGAGTTCAAAGCCGCACTGGGAACGGAGCCAGGCATGGTGGCACATGCCTTAAATTCCAACACTAGTTAACCATGGAGGTCTGGAGGTCTGTACACACAGACAGGAAGTGACAGAGCTGGGCAAGAAGAGGAAGTGATGTAGCTGGACAGAGAGAGCAAATTAGATGGCAGAACAGCAAGGCATATAGATGTGGGTAGACAGGAAGTCTCACTTTTTGAAGCTGCAGAGTTAGTGAGGTGGGGTTAGGTCAGTTATTCCTAGGGCCCCACTTCCATCTGTGTCTTTGGCCCATGACAGTCATGGCCCGCAGGGTCTATTATGAACACAGATATGTAGTGAGGGACTGTGAGTAAACAAATGAGGACGGTGAATGGAGGGTTGTGGCCTCCACCTCAGCCACTGCGATTGTGGCTCAGGTGGTGGCCATAGTGGAGGCGCCACAGGCTGTGCATGCAGCTCAAATAACAAGGCCCACCAGGTGAGAACGTGAGGAAAGTGATGAGCCAAGGCCCTCAGCTGCACCTGGATCCCGAGGAACCATTCCTCACAGTGGTGGCAGCGAATCACATTCCACTTCACATTGTGGCAAGTTGAGGAAATGGAAAACCTGTTCAAAGAAACCCAGTACCCACATGTGCTTGCCAGGGAAGAACTTTCGAGAGCTTTGAATGTGCCTGAAATCAAAGTGAAGATGAGGTTCGTCAATAGGAGAGCCAAGGGCAGGAAGAATGAGAGGCGTGCAGAATTACAGAGCATATTTCCTGGTGTTGAAGGGTTCCTTCTCATTACGGATAGGATATGCAGGAGCATTCCTAGAGTGCAGTCCTTTGTTCAGGAGCTAGAGGGCAAATTGGTGACCCATGTACTCAATGTCCTGCTTAACTAAAATTCAGCACTCATGTTGACAATAAAAACATGAATTTCCAAGGTTAAAAAAAAAAAGAACTGGTTGATATTTATGTAGCTATTTTTAGTGGTAAGAAATGACACCTTATGGCATTAATTTTTCTCAACCAGAAAAGTAAGTAATTTAAAGGATTTATATTTCCCAAACTCTTATAATAAATGTGTACATAGTTTTCTCCAGATAGAATATAGATTCTTACAAAAGATTATTATTTGGTAACATTGTAATTCTGTTGTTAATGTGAACAGAATTTTAAAAATCATATCTTTGAACAGTTATCGCTAGAACACATTGTACAGTAATTGCATATGCATCTTGAATTTATTACTTGAGTGAATATTTGCTGTGGCAAACTGCCGCTTGCTTGCCAGTTTCAGTAGTGTGGGTGCGATCAAAACATCTCTTCCTTCTCTATTGTATAAAACTGATATTTATGTTTAAAAAAATAAAGCATAATTACTTTGGGTATTCTCTTAATTAATTAATGAGGATCATAATTAATTTTTGTTTGTTGGTTTCTGATTTTGGTGAAAATCCTGCTGGTCATTCATAATTTAATATATATACAATTTGTAATAATAGAATTCTAGCTAAAGACATTTATTTGTGTGTTGGTTTTGAGCCAGGGTCTTGCTGTATAGCCTGGGGTGACATTGAATTTAATTCCTTCTACTTCAGCATCTGAAGTGCTGGAATTGTAAGCATGTGCTATTGCATCTGGCTTTAATAACTCTCTATTACCCTTTTCTACAGTGTGGGGAATGGCACTACATCTTAGTAAATTCATTTGCTTTATCTATTGCTGATCAGCTGGATTTTCATATTTAATATGTTAGTGTTTTATAAAAATACTTCATTACATTAAATTATCATTGCATTACTAGAATTAAAATTACTTGGTTCTTATGTTGTTTATATTTTAATTAGTATTTAGCATAACATTTTAACACCTGTGTCAGGAAAGGAATAACCCGGGATTTGTTGGAGAATCTCTGAGAGGGAGGGGTCTGGAGAGAGAGAGAGATGGGGCTTCCCGGAGCAAGCTGGAGGTTCCAGCTGAACAACTATGTCCCTGAACCTGGCACTCACAGATTTGGTGAATCTGGCTGCCCAGTAAGCCCCAGAAATGCTCTGCGTCCACCACCCTAGGACTGGGATTTCAGTCGCAGGATGCCACACCTGTCTTTTGGGGGGCAGTGGGGGTCTGAACTCAGGCACTCATGCTTGTGTGTCACTCAGTGTACCCACTGAACATCTCCCCAGACCGGAAGCTTTCTAAGAGTGAACTGAGGAAGATCCTTTAGGTTGACCAGACCCCCGCCTTTTTTCTGGGAGTTCTTTTCCCTAGTCTGCCTGTTCCTGTCTGCTCCCACACACATTTCTCCCCATGAAAGGAAATAAGTACTAATGGATGACTACCACTAATTTTGATAATTACTTCCTCCTCATCTTCTCATAACTGCCAGTGAAAATAATTCCATCAGTACTCCTATGAAGTGGAGTCTCCTAGTGGCTAGGCAATTTCTCAGTGTTCCGTGGAACTCAACCAGTAACTGCACTTGATTAGGATGCAGGTGTGGCTTTCCTCTGGCAATGGTAGCAACTCCAAACCTGGTTGTTTTGCCAGTCTGCTGCATTTCATCATTTCTCCCAAACACGTGAGTGTTATCAGCTACACCCTCAGCTTCCTGCTTGGGTTTTATGGATGGAATCCTTTACATTGTCAGGTTATGGTTAACGGTGATGTTGGTTCTCAAGGGTTGCTAAGCTTCCAAACACATTTTGATCATAACTGGAAAGAATAGGGTTGCTATTGATTACAGTTTTTAGTGACGTTGCTCAAGATCTCTCTAATGAGTGGTAATTAATATTCGACATGTAATAATTGCCATCATTTTAAAATCACTTATTTTATTTGAGCCAAGGCAAGGGATTGAGGATGACCTTGGGCCTCTTCTGTTTCTGTCTCTATCTCTTCAGGGAGGGGCTAATTTCAGACGTGAGCCATCGTAGCCTCTTTGTGTGGGGCTGAGGATTGAACCCAGCACTTCACACACACTACACAAGCACTCTACCAACTGAGCTCCCAGCCCCAGCCTTGTGTTCTTTTGTTTTCATATCAATAAAAGATTTTTTAAAGCTACTGGGATTGCTTAATCTTTTGGCTAAATGAGGAGACTGGGCTGTCTGTGCAGTCTATCTAGTAACACAAATAACCCTGCTATGTACCTTATGGAAATGAACTGAGTCTGTGAATTTTGGCACATGCCAGTTCAAAGCTGTTCATTAGCAAACTTGCCTGATATTCATTCCAGAGTTTCTTGAGCTGATTTATACCTACTCATTTATATTCCTTTTCTAGATATCCACTAATGATTTTATTATCAGAAAATATATGTATCTTGAGGGACAAACTTTGAGTAATTGTGGACCAAACGTTTCCTAGTTCTCAAATTCCAACAACAGTATTAAAAAAAAGTTTTAGGGTTTAAGAACTAAAATGCCATATGAGGGTTATATATCCATAGGAGGAAAATAAAACAAAACATCAAATCCATTCTACATAGATAAGGCCAAGAATTACTTCAAGAGAATGATAGAGATCCTGACAAATACATCTAAACTGTTGACTATCAAAATTGATAGCCACCAAGAGTCCAAGGAGATAAGTGTGTCTCATCAAGAAGGCAGATTTTGAATATCCAAGTCACACTGACAGGAAGCTTCAGATGTGACAGTGACCAGACAGCCAGCAAGAAGCAGGGGTCCAGTCTTCAGCATTCTCTTGGAAGATGAGAGTGACCTGCCCTCAGTTACATCAGCGTTAGTTACAAGGCCTCTACAGAAGGGCCTTAAAACCATTTGGCTCAGTCCAACAACCCACAGTAACTTCAAAATGCCAGATGCCTGCTCAGGAGAGTCAGTTCGCCTAATTATGAAGTCAGCCACTAAACTCAAAAGGTTGGTTGCTTTAATTGGCAAGACTTTCTACAAAGAAATGAAATTGGTCCTTTTCACAAATTTTCTTATTCCTAAGATATTGCTTTGTAGCAAATCACGTAAGTAGTCTATCTTTATGATTCCTTGAAAAAAGTATTTCAAGTTCTTGTTTATAAAATTCGTTTTCAAAAGAAAGTTGCTTCATATATAAAAGTTAAGACTGGGTTAATCATTGTTTTAAGGAAAAAAAATCAAAGAATAAAGTACAGTAGCCAAACTTGTCATTTCTGTATGTAAACACCAATAAGGCAATCATGAAGCTAGCCCTCCAACCCACTTCTAGAAAAATATCAATATGGTGATAAAATCAGCTAAAACAATGTGCCAAGATGGTTATCATCAGCATTCAACCTTATTTTTAAGCAAAATCTAGAAATTAAAATACTCATTGAAGGGTTTATTAATTATGCTAACATATGATCAACTTCAATGCAGAGAGACAAGGAGGTATTTCAACATAAAAAGATATTCATGCTTTACTACCCAGTGAGTGAAAAATAAGACAAATGGGGCTGGAAAGATGGTTCAGTGGTTTAGATCACTTATTGCTCTTACATAGGATCTAGACTTGATTTCCAGGATCCACATGATAGATCCAAACAATCTGTAACTCTATTCCAGGAAATCTGATGTCCTCTTTTGACTCCTTATGCACTAGGCATGCATGAGATGTATATACATGAATGCAGGCAAAACACTCTTAAATGATAAATAAATTTTTAAAAAAGAAGGTCGACTGTTTGTCCCTGTGCTTTTTCCAATCTTGGATTCAACAATTCACACTCTTGCAGACCCTCCTCTTTCTCGACAGTTGGACACCTGGAGCTCCACCTGGGGCCTGGCTGAGGATCTCTGCATCTGCTTCCATCAGTTATTGGATGAGAGTTCCAGCACGACCATTAGGGTGTTTGGCCATCTGATCACCAGACTAGGTCAGATCAGGCTTTCTCTCGACCATTGCCAGCAGTCTATAGAGGATGTATCATTGTGGATTGAATTATGAACCAAAGGTTGTGGAGCTCCCAGCGGGATCAGGCCCTCTGGATAAGTGAGACAACTGAATAGCTTGACCTGTTTGGGAGGCACCCAGGCAGTGGGACCAGGACCTGTCCTTAGTGCATGAGCTGGCTGTTTGAAACCTTGGGCTTACACAGGGACACTTTGCTCAGTCTGGAAGGAGGGGACAGGACCTGCCTGTACTGAATCCACCAGGTTTAAATGAATCCCCAGGGGTGCCTTGATCCTGAAGGACTTGGGAATGGAGGGGAGGGTCTTGGGGGAAGGTGGGGGTGGGGGCGGGAGGGGGGAGGACAGGGGAACCCATGGCTGATGTATAAAATTTAAAACACATAATAATAAAGAAAAAAATTTAAAAAAGAATAAACTAGGAAGAGATGGTATAGGTTGACAACCTTGTATATTTCTCTTGTAAAAGAAAATTAGCACCAATGGAATAACTTTAACAAAAAAAAAAAAAAAAGAAGGTTGAAATTAGATAAATAGGTGCATGCCTGTGTGCAGTGGTGGGTGTGCAGAGAGGTGGAGGTGGAGACAGAGAAGAGTTTGGTGAGAGCTTCAACAACCAAAGGTCACAAAGAACAGGGAAGAGTCTGGCTAGATTTTATTCCTTTAAAATATTTACATTACATTTACTTCATAATTTATTATTTCATTACTTTTTAATTTGTGTGTGTATGTGTGTGTGTGTGTGTGTGTGTGTGTGTGTGTGTGTGTGTGTGTGCAGGTATGGAGATTAAAAAACAAGTTGCAGGGAGCTAGATCTCTCTTTCCACCATGTAGGTTCAGGGGATGGAACTCAGGTCATCAGGCTTGGCTGTGAGCACCCTTATCCACTTAGCAATCTCATTGGCCAATATTACTTTATTCTTAATGTTGTTTGCTAGTTAAAGTGATTTTTCATTCAGAGGTAAAAACAGAAACACACACACACACACACACACACACACACACACACACACACACCAGGCAAAGTGTCTACCTGAAAGGAAACTGAGAATACCTGTAACTGGTTGGGAAAAAACACTAGAAAAACCTGGAGACGGCATTAGAGGAGTAATTAATCAGAGAGGGTGCACTCAGAACCTGGGCTGGAGAGATGGTTGATCTATTAACAGTTGTGATCTCATTCCTCTCTTCTGCAGCTAGTGAAATTTTCCCTTGCCAATCTCTGGTTCAAATCCTACCCCTTCTTACAAGTATTGGCAGACCTTGCAATAGAGCTGTGAGAACAGCTGGGCTCTCTGCTTCATTCCAAATCCAGTAATTTTGTACCTCTTTGACTCATGTCTCTCCCGAGGGGTGTTTTCATCAGTCACTTAAACAATATGCCCTCAAAAGAGCAGCTGCTTATGGGACACTCTCCTTTAGTCCTTTGCAGAGCTTTCTGGATCTTTAGTTCTCACCTTCCGAGAGCAACCATTCTATCCTTTTTCTACTGACTGGGAAAATGAGGCTCAGGAAATCCTGTTGGAAGTCAGAGCTGGAACTCAACCCCACGGAGATTCCAAACCCCTTGTTCTTAGCCACCACATGACATGGTACTATGCTTGCAACTCTTGTGCTCACGAAGGTTATAACCTTCTTGAAATGTATTTCTACATTATTCCCTGTCTCCAAATAAATTATCTTATTTTTAAAAACTTTTATAATCATTTTTGAAAGGACATTTTTTTTTTCTAAAATTTGCTTATGTAGGTAAACTGTCTACCACTGCATATGCTAGAAATGCGTACAGGAAACAATCAACCAGTCACTAGTCATGTCATGTCTAAATTCTTGCTGGGGTTTCTTGTTCATTTTATCAATACTACCTGATCTTTGGTTCACTTAAGTACTTTGTAGTGAATGAACCCTGTTTCCCATTTCACCACAAGGACACAGGCATTCACTAGCTTTTATGCCAACATGTACCATCTGATCCTAATGGAGCCAACAGCTATAAGAACAAAAGAAAGATGCCCTCAAATTAGTCTGTGACCCTGTATAATATTGAGTCATAGGCCTCAACATAAAATCTTATTTCAGCATGGAGAAATATTTATAACAGTTCAAAATAAGTATTGATCTCGGTTTTGCCTTAGCTGGAATTTATTCCCAGTATAAATAAATTTCAGTATTTTCCCTGAAAAGTGAAAACCTGTTTACTAGAAGCCTAAACTACCTCATTGAAGCTTCACCAAGTATTCACACAGTGCCTGGGAGCTGCAATTCAATTCTTAAAGTCTCTTACTTCCAAAATCCTAACCATGTGTCAGAATGAGAGTCTCTCTCTCTCTCTCTCTCTCTCTCTCTCTCTCTCTCTCTCTCTCTCACACACACACACACACACACACACACACACACACACACACACACACACACACACACACACACACACACACACACACACTCCACTATACGTAAACCTAGGATGTAAGAAATCCTTGTCTTTCCAGCTCATGCTGCCTTTTGCTCAGATTATCTCTGGCCCAAGGACCAGGAAAGGGACTGCAGAAAGTACAGCGGAACATGCAGCTTCATACAATGAGTAGAAACTTTGCATACAGAAGAATTACTTTCTAGACAACCATGCATGACTCCCTGTTTTTAGCCCTGTTTCTTGAGGTGAAGAACACGATCCCTGCTGTGAAACCCATAGGGGCTGGGAGGGTGGAAGGTGAACATCTTCATGTAGAGAAGAAACTATGGTGTCTACAGCATACCCCTTCAAGGAGCATTGTTTGCAACATGAGAAGATCCAAGCCCCCATGTTACCTTATGAAAACAGAAAGCCCGTGTTTCCAGGGAAAATTCTGTAATGTTATGCCAGTGTTTAATACGTGCCTATTCAAATATTCAATACTTAAGCAAAAGAGGCAGCACCAAAGAGAAGTCCAACTCTGCCCTGTTCTCATGTATGAGCACCAAGCAAAGCAAACAGATGAGTTTGGATAAATGAAAATCAATACACTTGAAAAGGCCTCTTTCATCCAATTGATTCAAGCTCAGTGGGTAATAGCACAGCAAAAAGCGAGATGGTGTTAACGCCACCCTGGCGCAAATCCCATTTACGGGGATTACAGTAAGCAAATCAAAGCATGAAAGGATTTAATGGACCACAATGAACTCTTTACTGTGGAGTTTTACAGATGTTTTTAAATATGGTCTCATCACCATACTATTTGAACTTCAATGAGGCAAGATAACACTTTACGGTATGAATATTATTTTTCAAAATCTAGGATGTTGGAAGAGCAAAATGTTACTTCAAGTTAAGACAGGCAGACCGTTGGAGTTAGAAGTTGGGAGGAATTACTTTATAGAAGAAGAAACAGTTGTCAGAGTCATTATGTGTTGTTCAAGGTGGCATAGCAACTTGTTGGCTTGGTTCCCCAGATTGACATGATTGACAGCCAGTGGTGTTTCTTTTTCCCCTCTACACATCAGTTAGGGGATGCTGGACTAACTACATAGGCTGGGAGAGATGAAGCATCAGAAAAACCTAGCATCTGGTTGCTAGGCTGAATTCTCTCCTTGACGCTAAACTTTCAGAAATTCCAGTGGTAGAAATAAGCCCATTTTTATAACAGTAAAATTTACACACAGCATAAATGGTATCCATGGAGACCAGTTAAATGACTCTAGTACACTCATACAATAGATTATTATAAAACTGTTAACACATAAATTGAGGAAGGTCAATATGTAAAGACACAGGATGACAGTATTTACTTATTTTTTCCATTTCTTCTTGAGACATGATCTCCCATAGCTCAGGGTGGCCTCAAATACAGTATTTTGCTGAGGATAGTATTTGAACTCCTCTCCCTCTTGCCTCTACCTCCCTAGGCATGTGCTTTTAAATGTAAATAGCTAGCTCAAAAAATAATATTCCAAGTGATGTCATTTATATTAAAGTTGAAAGCTTCCTATATGCATCTGTGGTCAGTTTTATTTCTGTATATCTCATCTTCTTGTGACATCATCTTTCTGGATGTGCAGATAAGGTTTTGGGGAACAGAGAAATTTAGGACTGAAGAAATTTAAGTTACTAAAATGGTCCCATTAACTAAGAACAAAGCTTTTATATCACTTACAGGTACATGTTAATCTTTGATCCCCATGGTCAGTGTGACTCTGAACCAGGAGTTTGCTGTGGAGTTTGTGGAATCTGTCCTGAAGTTTGCTGTGGCTCCCAAATGTCACACAACCTTCAAGTCCTAAGAACTTCTTTCAACAGGCCAAACTGCAAATGTCCATGGAGTTTGTAAAACAACAGTGGACTCCACCTCTGCAGAATAGAGTGCCGCATACCACTGTTTCAACATGGCAGAGGAACATGACAGATTTTGTCTAGTTCAAGTTATCATGTGAGACCCTTTGCAATTAATTTTGACCTACCTTTGCTATGTTATTTCTGGCCATTCTCTTACATAAACCTTGTTCCTAACTCTCAAGATACAGGATGCCAACCACCTCAATTTGTCCAGGACTGTGATAATTGGCTTTAAGTCAACTTGCCACATATTACAATCACCTGAGTAAGAAGTCTGAACTGAGACATTGTCCTAAATGCCTTAATTGACATGGGAAGACACACTCAAAACATAGGCAGCACCTTTGGGTAGCAGTTCAGATGGAAAGGGCAGAGCAGAAGGAAGGTCAGTCTTCCTTTGTTATTGTCACTTAGCTTCCCTTTTGCCACTAAGTTGACTTACCCTGCTGCTGCTGGTAAGATGATAATAGTGATGATGATGATGGTGATGATGATGGTGGAGATGATGATGATGATGATGATGATGGTGATGATAGTGATGATGATGATGGTTATGATGATGATGCTGAGATTCCTTCACTGACATTAGGACCAGGGTTTCCCGGCTTTCACCATGGACTAAGGACAAGAGGCTCTCCAGGACCTTTCAAGTTTTTGGTGCCCTGTTGGGTGAGCAACCACTTGACTTCTCTGATGTGAGATAGCTATTTGAGGACTACCCCAGTTTATGAGGCACCCAACCTTAAGGACCCTGAAACTACAAGTCCTCAGTCTGTCAGGTATGAGACAATTGTTGTTACTTCAACATAAGCTGGTTTTATATATATGCAAGACCAGAAGGTCCTAGGCATACTGGGACAGGTTGATCACTACCAAACACCACAGGGATGCCATCTTGCATCTTTCACCTCTCACATACATTGTCTCCTTTGTCTAGGTTATCCTTTGAGTCCCTCTCCACAGAATCCTTGTTTAGTCACAAGAACCGTCCCAAACTCCCTGCTCTCAGGGTTACTTCTATTCAGGGTCACTAGGCAGGCTTTATTTGACCTTTCCTTGGCTCTTTGCTGGTTATCTCCATAGCCACAGCCATACTGACTAACATCACAACTTTCCTTTGGGGACTTTACCTTGTGTGGTTGGGACAGTGACCTCAGGGTCATTTTTCTGGGATGTGCCCTTGTTGAGTCAAGCCAGTTGGTGAGTCACATCTCCCAAACCACAGCAGGCTTCCAGACAAAGGCAAAGGAGGAGAAGGGGGACTCTTAAAACCTGTAGAAAGAGTCTAGAACCCGCCTCTTACAGAAGACCGTGATATAGTGAGAAAGTATACACGGAACTGCCAGGCTTGCTTTGTAGCCAAGATTGTGATTCCAAGGGTCAGCAGGGGGAGCTGCTGGAGGGCCTGATATGGTATCCTGAGCTGGTTTTCTAGGGTTGCCATGGTAAAGTGAACAAGCCAGGTGACTTAATGTCTTCATGTCCTCTGTCCTAATCAGACTAATGTCTGATTGTCGTCTGTCCTAATCTCTTCCTGGAAAGCCATCCCTGCACTTGGGTTGTGTTATAGTAATAATCGGATTTTAACTGAGTTGGGGCTTCAGAGAGCATACATCTATGTGAGTTACAGTCTCTGTTCTGGTTCCTAGCTTCAGATACTTCTGGTTTAGTCGTATAAGCTAATGAACTCACTTGGCTTTGGGGACTAGCCTCAATTTAATTGTTACTCAGTGTCATTTTCATGGAAATATCCTTTTGTGTACAGTTCTTCCAGATTTGTTCAACACAATTTTCACACAGTACTAAAATAATCTGTTCAGATGTCAATCTTCTGTGCTAGGTTGTACATAGACTTCTCCAGGTGAAGGGTATTTAGTCTTACTTCTAATTCTAGCCCCTTAGGTTCTGACATGCACTGTGTAAAAGGGTGTCAATAATTGTCAAGTGAATAAAAAACTGATTCATTATTAGGAGTGAAAATCCCAAAAACGAGGATCCCTTCAATCTTCATTTTAACTGTCTGGATTAGTAGTTTCTGGGCCATAACCTTAAGATGGTTACAAGTGAATCTCTGAGCTCTGAGCTCAGTATTATTCAACTACTACTAAAGGACCCAGGAGATAAAGGATGGTAGCAGTGGCAAGCAGGGGGAATCTAAGAGGGGCAAGAATATGAAGGAATAGCAAACATGCCCGAGTCTGTTTGCAGAGACCATGTGCCTTCACTATATGCTGCATAATAAACCCATAGAGAAGAGAGACTATCATCTTTTCTCTGAATTGTCAAATAGATGTGTGATTTTCGATGCTAAAGTTTAGAACAATGAGGAACAATGTGTATACACACACACACACACACACACACACACACACACACACCGAAACAGAAAGTTATTCCATAACATCTCAGATGCTCCTGCAAATGTGTTAAAGAACGTTTGTTAAAAGCTTTTGGTTCCCTT
This sequence comes from Onychomys torridus, assembly GCF_903995425.1. Lineage (NCBI taxonomy): Eukaryota > Metazoa > Chordata > Mammalia > Rodentia > Cricetidae > Onychomys > Onychomys torridus. The sequence continues at coordinate 46,072,384 of NC_050448.1, read as the reverse complement.
GCACTTCCCAGAGGAAATGTGGTTTCCCTAGGGTTGCGCTCTCTCTTTCTCTCTCTCTGTCTCCCTCTCTCTCAAAATTGGATAAAAAAAACCCCAACTATTTGAAGGTTTTTTTCTTTCTTAACTTTTGAGCTCACAAGGGTTAAAGATTAATTCCCTGGTGGCAATTCACTATCATTTATCAAGTTCACATGTCGTGAACCATTCTTCTTCCTCAATGTACAAATTCTCTGAGCGATTATCTCTCTGTGCTTTCCACTGAAGGTGAGTTTGGCTTCAGTCCAAGAACCTCTTTTACTACCTATTACAAGCAGCTATTACAACCATCCCAAACCATTAACTTTAAAAAAAGCCAGCTGCCTGTTAGGAGGTTAAACTGAATGTGTAACTTTCAGCAGGCATCTTTGTTTTCAGGAGTCAAAGAAGCAAAGGAGCCAGGAGGCAACAGCTGAGCCCCAAACCTTCCGAGACCTGGCATGCCAGCTGGCACTGTCTTCCTGGCTTGCAGGTTGGCTTGGGGAGGAAGTAGCCTTCTAGAGTGACTTAGGGATTATGTATGAGTAGGGAGGGTAGTCTGAGAAGGGGTGGGTCCTTTTCAAGAGAGGGAGAGAAATAGTAGGGAGAGAGGGCTTGGTATCCAGTCCTGAGAAAGGACAGTTGTTGGAGAGAACAAGAGGGATAAAAATGGAGTAATACATCGGGTTATACAAATGGGTACACTTGCCAGAAATCAGCCCGCGTTCATGTCATAATCAGCCTGAGTTCATGTCATAATATTTTAAATTTCTTTGGGGTTATTTCTCCAGAACTCTACAGCACTTTGTAAACACGTGAGATAAAGTGCTCTTTGAATTTTTTGGTGAGTTTAAACACACATGTATGTGCCATATGTGTGTGGGTTCATGTGTATGTACTTGCATGTGCGAGGTGAGAGGACACACTTGGATATTATTCCCTATGTTTTTGTCCACATGTGCTTTGTGACAGGTTCTCTCACTGGCCTAATTCTCACTGATTAGCCTAGGGCCGGTGGCCAGTAAGCCTCAAGGATCTGCATGTCACTGCCTCCCTATTAGTGGTGTTATAAGCATGTGTCACCATGCCCAGCTTTTTAACATGGGTTCTATGGATTGAACTCAGGTCTTCATAGCTTCACAGTAAGGGTCTTACTGACTCTGCTGTTTCTCCAGGCTGATAAAATTCTTTACATACCCTTACTTCATAGAAGACATCTTCAAAGTTTTACTAATTGCTAAGTTGATTTTGAAGCTCACTATATTTTGACATTAACTGTATATTAAGGGGCTCTGGGGAATGGCTCAGCATCTAAAGAACTTCTCATGTAAGCATGACGACTGGCATTTGGTTGCCCAGTTACACATATATAAATGCCTGAGGATGGGGTGACCTGCCTATAATTTGAGCCTCAGAAATGCAGAGATAGGGATTCCTCGGGCACACTCTTCAGCAAAAGTAGCCATATTTGCGAGCTTTGAGTTTAATTGAGATACTTTATCATAAGGCATGAAGACAATGAGAGATTACTATTCCTGACATGCACCTCAGGCCTTCACATACACATACTTGTACACACACACACACACACACACACACACACACACACGCACGCATGGAAAAAGAATTTATGTAGTATTTATTAAAATATATAGATTTTCCTTTGGTTGTTATATTTTAGTGTTGAATCAATATCTAATACATGCCATTTAGAATAAAATATCAATAAAACTAATCATCCCTCTATAGCTTCCTTCATTCTTTTCATTAAGATCTCCTTTTCATACAGTTCAACACATATCTGTTTACAATAAAGTTCCCAAAGTGTTGCACCAACTACACAACTTCCCCACTCTCTTCTGATACATTCACATCCATTCATCATTCATCCATTCATGTACCCATGTGTCCATCCATCTATTCATCCATCCATCCGTCTATCTGAGAAAAGGAGAAACTAATTAAAAAATTACTGAAAATATACAAGACAAAGCTATTCACCATATTTATTCACCAAGTCATTTCTTCATACAGTTAGCATGCATCATTAACACAACACAGAATACATTCTAATTTGTTGATAATGATCACCAATTAGATGAGCCATCATTCCACGAAATATCCTAATTATTAAAGCAACACTCCTTAATGAGAAAGTCGAGCTAATTACCAGCACGGTCATCAGTAGCCATATCCAGTTTTTCCTATAAAATAATATAAAAATGAAAATAAAAGAATATAGTGGTGCCTACAAGTTCTTAAAAGTTTTTACCACTAACTCTTGTTTAAAAATTTTTGATCAAAATTATATAGATGGTCAATTTTGCCACTTCAGTTGTGTAAAATCAACCTAACAAACATGTTCTATTTGAAGAGGATGCAGCTTTCATAACCCTTCTTGGCATGCTGGTTTCTAACAATTTTTAAATAAAAGTTATGATCTTTACATTGTTCTGCTAATTTTTGTGATGACACACACCCAAAGATACACTCAACCCTCTCACTCTTACTTACAAGGTCAGGGTCTATGCAAATCAGACAGAAAGAACAGAAAAATGCCCATCAAGATCTTAATGAATTATTTTATAAAGTGAGGTATTTCATTCACTCTGTTCTACTCTCCTCTCCCGACTCACCCTCTCTCTTCTGAGTTCTTCTTTCTCCACTGTGTTCTAAATACTTTATATTATTATACAAAAATAGTGACATCTCTGTATGTGAGGTGAGGTGTAAGGTTTCTCGTAAGATCTTTTTCTCATGGAGGGAACACTCTAGGTTATAAGGCATTTAGTCAGCTATGAATTTCACTCATCTTTCCAAATCAAAGTGTGAAAATTCCTTGTAGCCATAGAAATGAAAAGATCAATTTATCTGATTTTCTTTCAAATGAAGCCCATTATTCTCCCTTATCATTTTTTCAACATGGAATAGAAAACACAGGAACACTTTTACTCATTCCGTTAAACAGTTTCTGTACATCTCACCATAGTCATCGGACTCAGACACACAAACCAGGAGGTGACATCCCTCAAAACCTGTCACTGCTCATCCACCCAGCGCCTGAGGAGGGAGGAGGGATGAGCCCTCGGAGAGAATGTGATCAGTCATCCTAAACTGGGCCTGAAACCATCTGATCAGAGTGAAAAATTCCATTAAGTTATTTTATTAGGTTGAAGCTGTATCGGAGTGGCCGTTTCAGAGACTTAATATTGCTCAGTTGGCTGGGATGATCTTCAGTGCAGTACAGGTCGAACCCAGGAACACAGGCCATCCAAACCACTCAATGTGGGTATTTCTACCTCTGAGAGAGTTGACTTCAGACCCAGGCCTCTGCGTTCCACCAGCCCAGGACAGCTTACACCCAGAATTATGCTCACCAAACCTGCTTTCTGGTGTTGTTCTCGCTGGTATGTTAGATTTTTATTACCTAAGAAATTAACTGAGAGGAAGGACTTGTTTTGCTCCAAGTTTTGCATATATCCTTCATTGTGGCTGTTATGGAGTGGTGTAGGACAGTTCGAATGGTGGCCAGGGAGTGGAAGAGAGAATGCCCACACAGCATGCTTCCTTGCTGCTCTGTTTTATTCCATCGTTGTCTCAGCCTATGGAGTGGCAGGTAATGGGAAAAGAGGGGCTAGATAATGGGATAATTCCATGGAGTCTATTTGAAGGTCAAAGGGATTTATTCAGAGTTTAACTCACAACAAGAATAATTAAATTGGTCTCAGAATCCAGGAGGGGTGGGGCGTGTCCCACACCTTTCTCAGGAGAGCTCTGCCTTGATTGGTAGCACCAGCATCCCCAGACCACGAGCCAGCAAAGAGAGAGTGATCATGTTCTCCTTCAAGTCTTAAGGGGTCCCTGTCTGGGCCACACCCTGGGGGAAGCAAGTACCTAGAAGTTACCTGCTGCCTACTAGGGGTAGTGCTTCAGGGTGAAGCACAGACAACCACCCCTACAGTTCAAGTCTTCCTCTGTTATGGAATATTTGTACACTGTGTGAAGATATAGTGCTGTGATTGGTTTATAAAGAGCTGAATGGCCAATAGCTAGGCAGGAGGTATAGGCAGGACTGTCAGCCAGATAGAGGAGTAGAAGATAATGGAGGTGTAGGGGCAATGCCAGGAGACAGGGGTGGGTGAGGGGAGGGGTGGGGAAGTGGGGAGATCAGACATATAGAATGAAAGCAAGGTAAAAAGCCATGAGGCGAAAAATGCAGATTAATACAAATGGGTTAATTTAAGTCATAAGAGATAATGGGACAAGCCTAAGCTAAGGCCTAACTTTCATAATTAATAAGAAGTCTCCATGTTGTTGTTTGTGGGCTGGCAGTCCCATTAGAAAGTTTACAACATTCCCCACTCATTATTTTCCCTCTGCAAATGCCTTTGCAGACACACATCTACAGGTATTCTTTAGTAATTTCCTAAGCAGTTTTCAGCCTAATGAAGTTGGCGATCAAAGTTAGCTATATCTGGTGTTTGGGCCTCTCCACCCTGCCTGTATTTCTTTGCTGAGCAGAATTTGCAGTGAGACAGTAAAATAGACTTTAGATATAAAATAAGAGCTATAATAATTAGGATTTAACTTATTGTTACTATTGCATCACATAGACAAATATCTTGATCTTGTTGACTGAACTCAATTTCAACACCTATAAAATGGATTCTTCCAACCATATGGCCATTATAACTTACTGACCCTTTCTCTGTTTCTTGGCTGTATTGTGACTCTGCCTAGACTTCTACTCTTTTTGTGAGGCATGATTATAATTACTTAGTGTTTCAGAAACCATAAAACATAATGCCACCTACCATTGTTCCTCTACTGTTTATCTTCTTTGGCCACCTGTAGGTAAAATCTGTCTGGTTCAGCTCTGTGTAGATGGAGTCTTCCAGACATACAGAAAGTACAATAATCAGTCCTGGCCTAAAGTTTACCTACAAAAATATATCCACCTTCTCTCAACAGCATCTTAGTGTAGTGTAAGTCCTTAGAGGAACCAGTATTCTGGCTAGAGGATAAAAATACATTCTAATTGTGTAATTTCCTTCCTCTAGAAATTAAAGAACACATACATGATAAATTAAAAAAAAATTATCTCCTGATACTTGAAAAAAATCAGATACTTAATCATGTTCTCTCCATCTTCCCCTTCAAATTAAGTGCCAAGCACCTTGATCCTACCTGGCGGGCTCCTGCCCTTACCATTGTATCTTGTTAACAGTTTCAGAAAGGAGGGAGAGGTTTTGTGTTTAAATCTGTATTATTCAGAAAATTTCTGACTATCAGTCAATTTTAAGATGCTTTCTACACAGCTCTTGACTCAGCAGCTAAAATGACTGGTAACGTGTTAATTCCATGGGTGCAGTGGGATGATGGCAGACACCTGTGTTCCAGTCTTCTGCCTCCCCATCACAGACTGAATCTGGACAAATCATCATTCTCTCTGGGCTTCCATTTCTTCAAGTGTGAAATGAAAGGTTTGGGCTTTCAGATCCCTTCTGCCGTCACCTCTGGTTCTTTATCAAACTATTTGAACATGAGAAAAGCTATGACTCCCTAGGTACCAAACATGTTCAAATTTGTATGTGTACACAAATGAAGACAAACTAAAAGACAACTCTTATGTCTAGAGAAATCTTATGTAGTTCTGAAGAAACTGTTATCTTTAACTATGGAGCCGCTGCTCTAATCTCAAATCCAAGGAAAAAATACAAGCAATTGGTAGTTAGGGAAGCCAAGATCTGGACTTGCCTGCCTTGTCCTCTCTTATTGAATCCATCACCTGAGACCTGGTGAGTCAGTCCATTCAGGATGCTGTTTTGTAATGGGTTTCCTTAGGATTTGGCTCAACAACTGGTAAGACGTTGATGCTTAGGGATCCGCCCTGTCGTGGATTCCAGCTATCCCATCTAAGGCAGATGAGAGGTGCATGGTTACCAGTCCTTGCCCTTAGCCCAGAATACAACTTGTCTGAGAACAGCTGCATAGCTTGGCACTCAACTCTGGCTGTCCAATGGACTCACATGAGTTATTTTTAAAAATTCCTGATAGTTCATTTTCAAGGTCCCATTATATCATAATCTTTTGAGAGATATGTGCTCCCACTTGTTTTTCCAATTATAAATCTCAATATGGCAATGCCAGCCAATGATGAGAATCATTACCTTGCTTGAATCTTCAAAGAATGAAACAAGAAGAAATGAGAAAGGAATTGCGAGAGTCTAGGCAAGAAGTTGCAGACCAAAGACAAAGAGATCTGGAACTGTCAAGTTCTGAAAATACCATGCCCTGTCTGGCACTCAGGAACAGGGTGATAGAAGAGAAAGAAAGTGGATCTGAAATAGCCACCCTGAAAGGAAGGGCAGGTAGAAGAGGACTCTATGCAGCAGAGGCATGTGTTCATCAATGCAGAGCTAAGCCTGTGTCCATCACTGCTGAGTGCTCTAGAGTCTAAAAGGTTAACAAGATGTGGATGAGTGAAAGTCTTGCATACTGGAAGGTCAGAGCAAGTGACCTGCTGCATTGGGCGGTAGTATGAGGAGCAAGGGTGAAACACTTGTGTAGGAATGCGTGTCACCTGGAAACTCTGGGCATAAGGATGCTTACAGTGTGCTTTGCATTTGTAATTTGCTTGTGCATTTCTTTATTGAATTCATACAGTGGGCCTCTGAGATACACAGTCCAGGTATAATTATGATGCCCATTCCACAGGTGAGAGGATTGAGACAAATTAGATTTTATGGTATGATTTTTAATAACTTTTTTGTTTTTGTATTATTTTTCTCTCTTGCATTGATAGTGGAGCAAATCTGCTCTAAGACATACTTTGACACTCTGGGGCACTTCCTTATCGAGGTTAAAAGAAGTTAGGGACATTTAGGCAAAATATTTCCACAAACACAGAGCACAGGGTCCATGGTATTCACCCTCTAGAGTACTTCTTTGCATAATTGTTTTCACAGTGAGACTAAGAGATCCAGGGACCCTTGTCCAGAAAGGGGCAAATAAGTAAATATTTTTAGGCATCAAATCCACCCAGTGTTTCAGTATCAAGCGTTTCTATGCCGACCTGGTCTTCCAGGCATTTCTTATCTATAGCATTTCACATGCTCTAGGCAAAGTTCTCAGCTCTGCCCCTCTCTGAATGAAATCCTAGTTTATGTAAAGCAGCAAGAGTTTGAAATCTTATCACCGTCAGAAGAATACAGTTTTTGCAAAGTTGGGTATTTGTGATATTGTGTTGAAGGAGAGATCAGACTTGGTCTGAAGCTGGATTTGTGTAGTAAGCACCACACTTCCGTTCTGATTGTCTATTTGAGAAGGCTTTGAGGATGGTGGCTCAGGGTGATTAGCAAACGACATTTTGCCACCATAAACCAAAAAACTGTGATCTATAGCATATGTCTTATGAAAATGTTCCCTTTTGTCCTGAGTCCACCTGGGTTTCAAAAGCCTCAACTACTATGAAGACACAGCAACACAACACATGATTCTTCTGGGGCCCCATAGTGAGGGACACTTTCGGTGCTTACATTGGGGCAGTAAGAATCCACCGATAGAACACTATTCATTTTATATGCCTCACGGCATCACTTAATTGTGACTTGATGGTGTGAATCCCTTGCTGTGATTTTTTTTTTTTACTGTCAATCAAAATTACGGTCATGGAGAACATTAATGAATGTGGGACAATCTATTAGCATCGGGAAGGCAAGGACACGTCTAAATTAAGTAGAGCAGTTCATTGAACTGGAAACCTTGAACCATTCCTGAAAAATGAGTCTGTTCTTGCCAGTGAGAAAGATGTACAAGCTCACTAGTAAGGGCCTTTGATTCCTTCTGATCACTAGAGGCACATTCGTCCCCACTCACACACCGCAGAGGCCTGTGATGGCCGTACAGTTTATCTGTATGTTTTCCATTGTGTTTTGACCACAGTGCTATTTTGTAACACACCCATCTTGTTCCTTCCCCTCACTTTCTTCCCTCCTCAGCCCCACTTGCTTCATCATTTCCATCCCACACACAACAACTTACTTCCATGATTCCTAAGTCAATCAATTTCTAAAAGATTAAACCAAGGCCCAAGGCCATTTCTCGTTTGAAGCTAACACTTCCATGGCATTGGACAAATCACTTTGAACCAACAGCAGTTTGAAATGTAATTCTACATAATTAATGAAATACTTAAGTTTCATTTAGTATCCCTGTACTTATTTCTTACTTTATTAAATGGAAAAGAGGCATGCAGAGTGCCATTTCTTTTCTAAGTAGTGGAAATATCTTGAGAAGTATGACAATATGGGACTGAAAAGAATTCTTAGTCCTATTATTAAAGTATTTTTCTTCATTATTGTAATGGCTTTGGGCCTGTTGGAATCCCAAGCTTCATTTGCAAAGACACAATTAGACGACTATTGACTTCATTTTTTTTCTATATCTGTAGTAAAAAGGGGAGGACAATGAGGTACAAAACTTTGCTCCTTGCCAAGGAAACCTCCTCTTTTCTTCTACATTTATTATCAGGCCTTCTGCTTGAGTTTACTGCCTTGCAAATGGCTTTGCTTCAGCTTGCAGGCTTACGTTCTTATCCCAGATCTACACAGCATTTTACCAATGGAGTCAAGAGAGGTACATTAGATTAAATATTGATTTAACTGTAAATCCATCGTTCTAACATTTGGGCAAACCAGAAGGGCAGCAGGTTAGCAGCAGGGAAGGCCAGGCCTGCAGGATGATTAAAACAGGGTGTGACGAGTCAAGGGCACCACACTGCCAATGTGTGCTCAGACCTCTTGTGCTTTGATTGTTCCTTTCATCCCCCGCCCTCATTTCAAAAACCCTTTAGAAACTTGAGTTAAACAATTGGTTGTTTTTTAACAGGGTGGATAAGGACACCTGTCTGGGAAGTTGGAAAGCCCAGCTCCACTTCTTATCTCTCTTGCTGACAGTTCTGAGTAGTTCTTTGGAGACAATTGTCCCTTTCTATACCACTCCATGCTGTTCTGAGGACCACATCACTTCAAAAGGAGATGAGGCTGTGGTATGAAGGGCCACTGTCTGTCACACAATGTGATGACACACTTGACCTGTAAAATGGTGCTCTTTTCTTTCTCTGCTTTATTTCTGTTCCTTTTGTTCGTCATTAACAAGCATGCGTCCTTGCAAAGGCAGCGCTTTTGGTTTGTTGGACATCCTTTCAAATTTATTTTCTACAGCAAATCCTTTGGGGGCGGCTATACAGAATTTCCCACTGGAGCTCTGGCTGGCCAGGGGCTCGCTATGTAAAGCGGGCAGGCCCTGAATTTGTGGTAATTGTTCTGCCTCTGTCTCCTCGGTGCTGGGATCAGAAGTAAGCATCCCTACACCCAACTTATGTAGCAACTTCTGAAATGATACAATTTAGTCAACACACAGCGGTGTCATTAGACACACGCTGTCACTGCAACTGCTGCCGGAAGACCAGACTGAACACTGTGAAAAGATTGCCAAGTCTTTACATATTCATGAAGCTGCTTAACCCTCACAGCAACACAAAGGTGATAGAACGGTCCAAGGCAAGACGGTTATTCTGACTGAAAAGTGAGGAAACCAGATTCAGAGAAGTTATACATGGCCCATTATCTTGAGGATTCTGGGCATGGCACTGAGAGCCTAGCCAGTGGTCTGGGCAGTTGTTCAAATCCATGGTCTGGTTCATATTTGGTCTGGAGGTGTGGTTAGTCTGGAAATCCCAGTGTTTCAGATATTCTTGAATTTGAACATCTGTATCCCCACCATTTCTGACACTCCAGATTCTTATTCCATAAACTTGTAAGCTTATGGAGACATTTGAGTTCATGCTCCTGACTGTGGGCCAGATTACTGGAATGTATATTGAAACCGACCTGACTTGTTTTGTACAATCTCATGACTCCTTAGTTCCTAGACAACTTTCCTACTGTTCTCCCTTTCAGTCAGACCAGCAGCAAGGCCCTCCATGATGCTTGCCCAGCCATTCTTCTAGGAAGTGAATCAGTCTCTGTAGCTTCCAGAAAACTTCTTAATCATTTCAACTCAGACTTGGTCAAAAATTATAGTACAGGTGGATCCTTGGTAACTGGTGATAGCTTATGATTTTCCTCCTTTAATGTGATGTGAAACCAACACACATTCCAGTGAAATCTGACATTGAATTCATTTATCTCTTTGCTGAAGCACTGGAGATTGAATGGGTTTTTAATTAGATTTTTTTTTTTCTGAACTAGAGATACATGGTGTGATACTCTTTCACCATGCTGGGCAGCAGTGATGAGCCACATTTCCCAGTTAGCCATGCTATCACCAGGGTAATTGATGGATGGTTTACAGGGTACTGCCATGCTAAGCTGGGATCTCAAAGACAGCCTGCTTTGGATGGAGCATATCAAATGCTTTTTCAAATTACAATGAGTTTATTGAGGCACAACCCATGTAAGTCAAAGAATCTATGTTTATTATCATGTAGTTAATTATTGTTTTAATCTATACTGTTTGATAGCATTATTTTACTGTTCATAGAGTGTATATGTGTATTGTAGAAATCAATTTTATATTTGCCTATTTTATATTTGTATATATGTTAATAGGTATACATATGTTAGCTTTACTTACAGCGTATATGATACAATGATCTATATTTTTGTGTCTCCTTCATATTTATGGCTTGCAGTATATTCTTACAGATGGTTAGGGAATGAATGACTTAATCAAAATATGTGAAATGGCATACTATGCTGCATGACTAGCCAAGTATTATCAGGACATATATCCCATTTCCCATGAACTCTGAACCACAAATTAGCAGATACAAACTGTGGTGTGCCAGGAATTTTGTACAGAACACCTTATAGCATCTCTAAAAAGATATTCTAATTTCACCAAGAATTTCTATGATTTTTACCTAGCATGGTTTTCAAGATATCTTTCTGAAGACACTTAAAATATCCATGATTTCTCACTTATTAAGCTTCTATCAAGGCCAAAGAGGTTTTTACTAGGTTTTCTTTTTAATAATGTGCACGTATGTGTGTCTGTACATGAAAGTCCAGGCGCCAGTGGAGGCCAGATGGAGGCGGCAGATCAATCTGGAGCTGGAGTTACAGGCGGTTGAGAGCCCTCCAACGTGAGTGTTGGGAACCGAAGTTGGAAGTCCTTTATAAGAGCAGTATGAGCTCTTAACTATTGTCTCCAGTCTCAGACTTAGAGTTTAACAAACCATGTCATTCTATTTTCACAATAGATCTTATTTTCTCTTTACTGATTAGCAAACTGAGATAAGGATTAGTATATTACCGAAGTCACACAGTGGTATATTCTACTGCCAGTGCTTAAAACAAAACAAAACAAAACCCTTCAGGGGTATAGTACAGTCCAGCACATAAATGCCAAAAAAAAAGATATTGAAGATGTCAAAGTGGAAACCAAGGTCCCTACATCTATGGCTCTCTATTCTTTTTTATTCCCAGCATGTCCTGTTTTGTTCACATACATAAGCAATGGAAAGTGGCCTGAAGACGTATTTGATCACAGAAATTCTTTCTCATGTACAGCTCTTGATAACATAGTCATAAGCAGGTCATGCTACTCTTTTTTGGAAGACACACTCATCTCCCATTGTCACAATAAGACTGGTGAGCCTTTTAACTTCTTATCTTACTTCTAAATGATAAAGGGAGGGCCAGGTCTCCAGGTTCCTTGGTGACTGAGGCTGGAAGGTTTTGAGTTTGAGGCTAGCCTGAGCTATATAGCAAGACTCTATGAAAAAAGAAAAGGAGAATGAGAGGGAGAAGGAAGAAAAGGAAGGAGTTAGGCATGAAGGAAGGAAGGAGGGGATGAAGGAATGTATGAGATCATTAGAGCCATGGTCAGAGAACTATTTACTCTGTTGCAATGGTTGTAATTAGTTTAGACATGTTTGCAGTCTCCCATCACCTTGCCTAGGTTTGTTTATATACACACAAGGCAGCGTATCACAGTAAATCTGTCTTGCTGTTCTGTTTTACTTTTTATCTGTTCCTCACAAAGAGTGTCCTGCCACCCACTATGCTTAATTAGGAGATATCATCCTAATAGTATTAGATCTCTCTCTATGTCATGATCCCTGTAGCAAAAACATTCTTTTTGCTTTGATACAAAAAGGAAGAGTGTAGATAGCACATTTATCAGAGTTTAAAGAATCTATGTGCCTGGTAGATCAGTTGGAAGCCACTGGTCTGCAGGGCAAAGGTCAATGGCCTGAGTCTAGCAAGAGCTTTTACATTTCTATCCAATAGAATTCTTTTTATATTACCCCTAACTTCCTACCTTTACCACCAATAGATCATGTTTTGATTAAATTTTGCCCTTTGCTTTCTGATCTCTGTGTGTTGTTTGTTTTCTGTTCTCTGTATCTATGATTTTATTGCCTCTGTATGGAATGTCCATCCTTCCTGATCCTGAATGTAAAAGACAATTTCTTCCTTCTCTAAAAGAGTGACTCTTATGCCTCCCCTTTCCTGCTTAGAGTTCATCTGCCTCGATTCACTCTGCATGTGACTTGGTCTATTTCCCTTCATTCATTTCTTGTATTAAGATTTATCTTAATTCCTGTTTTAGAATGCAGGATTGTAACCACTTCCAAAAAATGCACGATTGAAAATTCCAAGTGCTTTTCTACCAACTGATTAAATCTAAGATAGTATCGCTTTAAATAGACTCTGAACCAGAGGTGCAGTACTTTTTCTTAATTCTCTCCAATAATTCTCAAAAACTATTTATCACTATTAAACATCTCTATTTGTAAAGGTCATTTCTTTTCTGGATACAGAATAATTTTTGAGTATTAGATGTGACAATAATTTCCCTGTATCTTTAACATTTTATCTTCATATATCTTCACATATCTGATAAGTAAACATAGATAGCAGTTTTAATTATGTTTTATTTATTTATATTATTATTCTTTTTTCTTTTATTATTATTATTTTATTATATTTGTGTTTTAATTTTACACATCAGCCATGGGTTCCCCTGTCCTCCCTCCTCCCGCCCGCCACCCCCACCTTCCCCCCAGCCCCTCCCCTCCATTCCCATCTCCTCCAAGACTCCCCTGGGGATTCATTTAAACCTGGTGGATTCAGTACAGGCAGGTCCTGTCCCCTCCTTCCAGGCTGAGCAAAGTGTCCCTATGTAAGCCCAAGGTTCCAAACAGCCAGCTCACGCACTAAGGACAGGTCCAGCTCCCACTGCCTGGATGCCTCCCAAACAGTTCAAGCTATTCAGTTGTCTCACTTATCCAGAGGGCCTGATCCAGCTGGGGGCTCCACAGCCTTTGGTTCATAATTCATGTGCTTCCATTCGTTTGGCTATCTGTCCCTGTGCTTTTTCCAATCTTGCTCTCAACAATTCACACTCTTATAGTCCCTCCTCTTTCTCGACAATTGGACACCTGGAGCTCCACCTGGGGCCTGGCTGAGGATCTCTGTATCCACTTCCATCAGTTATTGGATGAGAGTTCCAAGACGACTGTTAGAGTGTTTGGCCATCTGATCAGCAGCCTAGGTCAGATCAGGCTTTCTCTCGACCACTGCCAGCAGTCTACAGAGGATGTATCATTGTGGATTTCTGGGGACCTCTCCAGCACTCTGCCTATTCCTGTTTTAATCAGTTGGTAGAAAACAGGAACTGAATAGAGAGTTGACCATGGCTGGTCATGAACAGACATCCATTTGTCTCTGACTGTAAGATATTTTTTAATCAACTATGAAAACTGTCAAGATTATACCACATTCATTAACATATTTTGCGCTGTCTAATATACTATATGAGGACTCCATTAAATACTGGTACAAGAAGATATATTAATTATATTATGTTAAAAATGACTTTATATTTCTAAAACAATAGTAGTCTCTTCTGTTTCATAGTTTAGTATTTAAACAAAAATTTACTGGCAATTCACATCTTCTCAACTTTCAAATGAAGAATTTTAATGTTTGTGAACTAATATTATTGAAATTGTTTTGTAAAACATGTTTGTGTATGATTAAAAAGATATAAAATATCAAACATTGTATTTTTGTTTGCTCTGTGGATCTGTTTAATGTATCTACTTGATGAACGTCATTGGCTCTCTCATAAAGAATAATTATGGGGAAAGCCAAAGTGGGCAGAATTGATGACTTTAAAATAATAATAATTATATACACATATATATATCTATGTTCTTCATATATTCATGCTTTAAGAGTAACAATATGCTTCCACTCCTAAATTCTTCACTTGATACTCACTAAAAGTCATAAAGGATCGCAGTTGTCTTTGTCTTTCAGGTTCTCCCAGAATAATAATGTTCTGTTGATAAATGCAGATGTTCCATTAGATCACCATTAAAAGTCAGTGATAGATACTATAATACACACACTGACTATAGGAATTGCATAATTTTTGGCAGAAGTATGTATGAAGTCTGAGAACATTGAAGGCATACACTAACCATTTACCTTTCTTCATCCTCTGGTTGTCCCTTATCCACTCATCACCCCTCTCACCTCTCTATCCAAGTAAAAGTCTACTGTTGTCACTATACCCTCTTTCAATTTACCTGGACTTTATTGAAATATAGTGAATATTCTTTTGCTTGGATAATTTTCCTCAACATAAAAACAGTTTTGACAATTATTTGAACCCATGTGTGTAATTTACTGTTTTCTATTCTGAGAGAAATTCCACTGTGGCAGAATACCTCAGTCTATAGATTACTCTGTATAGACTCTGGAAATTTGAATCATTTCAGATTTTGTCATATGATAAATAAAGCTGTTGTGAGCATTGACATTCAACTAAAAATAACAACAACAACAACAACAACAAAACCCCAAAACAACAACAACAAAAAGAAAATTCCAAGTGCTTCCCTCAGAGAGTCAACCTACATCAATTAACGCAATGGACATTTCTTTAAAGAAACACATTGGCTTTTTCGAATGATGGGACAGTTAATTTCCCCTGCTCATTTTGTGCCAACTGTTGGTTTCACTCCCTCATATCCTCTGGGATATCCTAGAACCCCTCAGATGCACATGTACATGGCTTTTCAAGGGCATTCTGATTCCCTGTCTACAGATGTGTCCTGCTCCACACTTGTGGAACCAGCTGGAAGTCCTTACTTCCTTAGGAGTAACTGTCAAGAAACAAAGAGTTGCATAAATGCTTTGCCTGCTTGTCCTGTCAGCAATACTGATCTCAAGTGATCTCATAGTCCCCCTTGGAGGTACCGGGGCTTTGTACATCTCCTGTCCATGCTATCCTGTACACGGATGGATCTTTCTCTCTGCCACCTGTTCCTACTCCCCTTCCCAATAGTCCCTCTGCTTTCCTAATGATTTAGTGCTCCTAAATTCTTTCCTCAGGGTCTGTAGTTGAAGGATTAAAACTGTCCAAATTCTCTCCCTTTCCTATGTTCACTGGACACAATCTTTTCCTACGAGTTCCTGGGATTAGCATATGGAGTATGGCGAATTTAACTGCCAGAGTCGGAACTCATTGTCTTCTACAGATACCATCGGTAGGTTTCGTCCAAAAGGTCCAACAAAGACAACAGGGATGTAGATTAGTTACACCAAAGCCATTAGAGCCTGCTGAGGCTGCAGCCAGAGCACACCAGAGAGACTTCACCTCAAAGTCATTACTGTTTTTAGCATTGAGAAAAGTGACTGGCTGTCCTAGAGGACCTGAGAAATCCCCCTATTACTGTTTGGATGATAAAACAAAACTGGTTGCCATATATTCAGGAGTTCTCAAAAATGCTTTCCCAGAATGCTGAGGATTACAGAACCAGCAGACATTCTGAAGACGGAATGTCTGATCAGAAAGGTTCGCACTTGTAACAGTAATGACATTTCTACTATTCAAAAAGAGCAATTTGCTTTCCCAACTTCCTCCTCTCCCTATCCCTGCCTGCTAGAGAAAATCACAGTCTCACACATAAAATATTTTCGAACTAGAGGTGGCAGGGTTTATGGAAGATTACACTGAATGTATTTGGGCTCCGACCAACTCTTCCAGCTCTATATTATTCATGATAAGCATGGCTTCCAAGTCTTGAGTTGTCAGACTTTCCCATTAATTGTTAATATAACAGCAAAGTCTCCCTGGGGTATGTGTTATTTTCTCATTTATAAAAATCATGAGGCCGGGATAATCCCTCATTAGATCAATAATATTCTCATCAAATGAGTGTACCATTGTCCATGTGAGAAATTTCTGACTAACTATAGTGGAGAAGTACCCTCTCTATTACTCTGTGGATTTATCTCCTCAGCTTCATCTCCACATCCTCCTTTGGAAGATTTAGCAGCTCTTACTTGGACCAAAGTGGTAGTCCCTCAGTGAGACTACAGTCCTTCCCCCAGACTCCTCTAAATCATCTTCCATGCTCTCATGAGTACTCTGCTCTTTGAATTACAGATATGACCATGTGATCACTCTGCTATTAAACGATCAACAGTTTCTGTGGAGGAAGTTTGAAGTTCACCCTGCATCCACTCTGCCCTAGCAGAGCAAGGCCCTTTGCTTTCTTTCAGATGAATTTCCCTTCCTTTTTCTGCTATTCTTCCCAATCTCTTTTTCCTCTCAGGTGCAGGGAAGGAAGCTGGATACTCTGTTTCTGACTTTTGAGTATCCAGGCTGGTCATCCAGGCCAAAATCAAAGGTTGCAGCTCATGCATCCTGATCAGCTGCTCCTCTCTGCTGTGGAGGTGTGATTCTAGTGTGCAGTGTGCTACCACAGTTTTCTTTAGCTTAAACACAGTCTGTTTCTGTTGTCAAAGAAACCTTGGCTGATGGAGCTCACCATGGACTTCAGAACTGAGATTTACTTACAGTTTCAACTCTTGCCAGGCCACCCAGTTTTATGTGGCACCCGAGCTCCATTATCCTGATAGGATAACTCTCTGAGTACAAGGGTAGTCATTCAATTGTTCATGCTATTTCTTCAAAGAAGAATTGCCCTCCTCACTTAAGAATCTTGTCACCTTCCACTGAAGGTGAAGGTCAAAGGTCTGAACCTGGTTTCTGTTGCCTTTGCTTCTACTCTCCAAATAGATGGGATTTCTCCCTAGTTGAGGCCTATGTTTTATTGTTCTTCCTAACACTTACCATTCTCTTATCAGCCATATATATATAATCTTATCAGCCAAATATATATGTATATAATATATATAATCTTATCATCCCTATATATATGTATATAATATATAATCTTATCAGCCAAATGCATATATAATTTGGTTCCTCAGGATAGGGTCTATGACTGTTTTCCTTCTTCATGACCCAAGGGACATCATACATGTGTTGCATTTGTCACACAGTGGTTAGGAGTTGAACATTGTGGGCTTAAATTTCATCTCTCTGCTACTCCTCCCTGCCAAGAAGCTGATTTTCAAGTTGTTTTACTTAAAAATGGGGTAACACTGCTTACTCTACATTATTAGCATGAAACTGAGTGCAGGCAGGCAGGGACTTAGACATGAGGTAATGAAGAAAAACGAGATGCATCTTGGTAGCTGTGTGTCCTGGTTCTGTAGGGAGTTAGATGTGAGGTAACCAAGGAAACTACAGTTGCATCTTGGTATTATGTCTCTTGATTGTTAAAATTCCTCTTTGCTGTTAGATAGCCTCAAAACTTCAGCTGGGTTCTGCCAACTATGTCAGAAAATAAGGCACCTGGCACTTTCCCAATGCTACACCCATACAGTACAACAATGAACATCCTGATAAGCAGGGAAGGAAAAACTCAGGGGCATCCTGGCCCCATGGCCTGCACAGTAGAGTGGGGTGAGATGAAACTGGGAGGAACTTGACAATGATATCACAAGAGGTAGGGGACTGTATGAAACTCCTTAAAACTCCACAGTGCAGACACAATAGACTATCTGACCACCATCAAGTCAACCTGCTCCAGTCTCTCTTTGGAAATTACTGTCACTTTGCTTTGCCAAACAGACTTCTGCTTAGATTTCCTGTGTCACTCAGTTGATTTCTTTCTGTCAAGTAAACAAGGTCACAGGACAATCCCAGCAGGGAGATCGTTCCTATCATCACCCAGAACCAAAATGTCTGCTTACAGAATGATGGGCTTTTATTGCCTGGAAGGTTTCCTTTACCTCATATAAAGTTTACTGTTTAAAAACAAATGATCTACAAATAAATGTGTGTGTGTGTGTGTGTGTGTGTGTGTGTGTGTGTGTGTGTGTGAGAGAGAGAGAGAGAGAGAGAGAGAGAGAGAGATTTTGATCTAACTTCCTGCCTGCCTGCTCTCAGTTTCACACTAATAATATAAAGTAAGCAAGCAGTGTTACCCCATTTTGAAGTAAAACAACTTGAAAAATCAGCTTCTTGGCAGGGGAGGAGTAGTAGAGAGAAAAATTTAAACCCACAATGTTCAACCCC
The DNA here is from genome assembly GCF_903995425.1 of Onychomys torridus. Classification (NCBI taxonomy): domain Eukaryota; kingdom Metazoa; phylum Chordata; class Mammalia; order Rodentia; family Cricetidae; genus Onychomys; species Onychomys torridus. The sequence continues at coordinate 46,053,913 of NC_050448.1, read as the reverse complement.
TAACCACCATGTGACAAATGCAACATATAGTGCAATGTATGCTGTCCCTTGGGTCATGAAGAAGGAAAACAGTCATAGACCCTGTCTTGAGGAACCAGATTCTAGATGCATTTGGCTGATAAGATTTTATATATATTATATACATATATAATTGGCTGATAAGATTATATCTACATATATATGTATATATATATGTGTGTGTATATATAATTTGAGTCATATTCAAAGAAAACAAGGGGGAAAGACTTGTTGTCTGTGATACATCAACATATTCTTACACAAAACAATGAAGCTGTAAATGTCTACACTAAAATCATTGTGATTATGCTTTCCAAATTCAGTCACACTAATACAAGTCTTTGTTCCCTTGAGAAAATGCCTATGCATATCTACTATAGGCTATGGTCAGAAGAAACAGAGATACTAATCACTTTTGCTGAGTCAAGCAAGCAAGCAAGCAAGCAAGCGTCTACATATGAGTCTAGGCTGTTTTACAAGTATGTGTAATTATATAATAAAACAATATTTCTGTCCAAATATAGTATAGCTCTAGATAGGATAGTCATAATCTATCTGGGGACAGGTCCAAATGATAGTATGATGTAACATGAATCTTAAAAGGTCTTATTAAAAACAACAAAACACCAGAGTCAGACACTGGGGTGAAAGATGAAGGATCAGAGAAACAGAACAGCCAGCCATGTTCTTACCTCTATGAAATCCTCAGCCTCAAGAGAGAGTGTTCCCGTTTCCTCAACACCTTATATACCTTTCTCTGCCTTGATACCACTTCCTGGGATTAAAGGCATGTGTGCTTCCCAGTACTGGGATTAAAGTTGTGTGCCACCACTCCTGGCTCTGTTCCTAGTGTGGTCGTGAACTCACAGAGATCACAAATCTGAGTGAAATGAGTATCCATAAGTTACAGAGTATATTTCTGGACATCCATTGGCAAGTATGGCATGCCAATGAAGAAGAACACCAGCTCCTTGACAGTAAGAGACAAGAAGAATATAGAAGAGGAGCCCTTACATATTAGTCAATGGTACAGAGGTCAATGGAGGTGTAGCATAAGGGAGGGCAGTGAGTACAGACAGGTTTAACAAATCAAGAAAGGCTCCCTTTGGCTAATGATACATATTCAAAGGCACACAGATGAAGGTACCATGATAGTCTTAAGACTTCAAATAGCTGGCATGTTGGGAAAGATAGGAGGTAGCAGAGCTCGTCCCAGATTTGGCTCAAAAGAAAAGCAAGGACCTGTTAAGGGAAAACCTCTTCTACTAAAGATTTTGGATTTTATCAAGACAATGAAGCACAGTGCAGATCTAGCAAAGGACCACAGGAAACACGAACAGGAAGAAGTAGTGTTTGAAGAGAATCGGTAGAACTGAACATCTGTAACCCAAGGCTAAGATTTGGCAGAGCTGGTCATATTCATGTTATTTATAGTGTAGTTCCTCAGAGTTGCCTGACACCTGGGGTGTACCTGTGGTGCACACACACCACAGCAGTCAGCAAGCGACGTCCCCACTTTTACCAGGCCACCTAGGTCACGGCCAGGCCACTCACACAACAAAAACACTGTTCTTCTCAGGGTTAGACCCTTTGCAGAAAATGTCAGCTGGTTCTGAGACCCACCATTCTTTGTTTTTGACAATTTGGTCAAAATAGACTTTACCTTCCAAGTTTAAGCCCCAGTTATAATATTGAAATGTTTATAAGCTTTGCCCCAAATTAATCATTCTGGCTAGCAAATATGAAAAAAGAAAGTGAAAAGGTAAAAATCCCTGTCTGTGGGTGAGACAGGAAAAGAACAGGGCTAGTGCTGAACACCTACCACGGAGTCAGGGCTTCTGCTGGATTCTCTCTACTATAGCCTGGACAGCAAAGCAACTTCAGGAGGCAAGTGCTCTTCACACTTTTCTGATGAAGAAAACAAGGGACAGAGAAGTGACTATGATTCCAAAGAGAAGTGACTCTGGTTCCAAGAGTGGGTACTGACCGGTGCCTGCTTAGTTGTGCTTGACAGCAGTATCCACACTTACTGCTCTCCACACACAGTTTATCTTACAAGATGGGGACAACATAAAGCTATTGTGTTCCTGACTGTGCATGGGTGTGTGGCAAGTTCCAGCTTGAACTGTTGGTCACCAGTGTTGAGTAAATCACTCAACCTTTTTCAGGGTTACATTGGGTGCTACACCTGTGAAGTGGCGGCATCTCCTCTCTGTTCACCCTCATGTCCCGACTGAAGCTTCCAGCTGGGCTGTCAGATCCCATCGGTTAGCACACACACTTAGGACTTCCTTATGCAGACAAGATTCCGCCTGTTCCTTTGCCACTTGGACTGGCTCCCTGCATCTCCTGCTGGGTGATACCATTCAGTGTGCTTGGCTCTGAAACTGAGTTCAGTTTCATAAAATTCTTATGCCCATATGTCCCTCAAATGTCTGTGAGGAGTTTGTGCTTGGCGGGAGAGAAAGTCACACCTGTTTAGGGTGAGGAGCATCACACATTTGGTCTACAGAGATGACATCCCCTGGAGTGGCATTTATGTGTCATAAGTGAACACCACACGATTTTATTTGCACGCACCAAGTACTCAGCTGGATCAAAACCACATTTACATGCACAACGTCTGAAAGAATATTCTTCCTTGATGAATGATCCTTAGGACTGTGAAGAGCCTCAGGTAGAGAGCTCTTCACCTGCCTTTCTGGGTTTACACTGAATCATTTTGAAGGTTCTAGAAGTCCAAGGGGGCATGCGAAAACAGGAACACACAAAGCGGCACATGAAGTTGGAAAAGTGACAGTCCTGAATTTTTGCATGGGAGCTTAGCACGTGTCCCTTTAGATTTGAGGAAAATGCTTAGGACCTGTTTTGAATTGCCTGTTGCTTTGATATGTTTTGATAGCTGAATACATAAAGAAGTCACGATAATAACAGTTTATAAAGAACATCACTTCAAGCATTCTGTGAAACTCTGCTGTCTATAAAAAAAATGCATGTTGTGTAGAATATTTCATTTAGCCCACACAGCTACCTTGTTCTTTGTCGTTGAGACAGTATCTCCCTAGATTATGCTTGCTAGCTTAAACTCACTATGTAGCACAGGTTGACCTCAAATTCAGGATGCTTTTGCCTTAGCCAGAGAGCTGGGGTTACATGCAGGTGCCATCACGCCTGGCTACAGCCTTGCACTTGAATGTAACTTTTATTTACCTAACAAAAACTCTGAAGCTTCAAGAAGCTATGTGATTCATCAAGGCTCTGACTAGCACCAAGACACATTAACCCCAAATATTCTGCTCTCGTGGATAAAGTATTCACTGTCCCTGACTCACAGATGTGTAAGGTGGCTGTGGTCAGGTCTTGCCACCCACAGTCACAGAGTAACTGGTTCTAGACCACCAAAACTGAATGAATCTGTGAGCAGTGCTTGTTCCTTTCTCATCTCACAGCTGGAAGACAGAATGGGCATGGGAGCAGAGCATCACCCAGTGCCCAGTTATATGTTTTCATGCTTAAGAGTACGGGGTAATGCAAGTAAGAATGAGTAGCCAGAGAATGGCACAAGACTTTGTTTTCTTTTTTCAAGTTTCATCTTATGTTTATTATGTGTGTGAACACCTGTGTGTGGATGCCTGTGGGGTGCAAAAAGAGGATATCTGATTCTCAGCAGCTGAATTTACAGGCAGTGGGAAGCTGCTCAGTGGGGGTGCTGGGAGCTGAACTTAGGTCTTCTGCTAGAGGAGTGGGTTTTTAATCGCTGATCCATCTGTCCGCCCTTTATTCTGTTGCTTGACTGCCACACAACCGTTCCCAATCACCTTCTCTTCAGCCTGTTTCTCACCACTCCACAAATAGACTAGAAATTCAATTCCCAGACCCGCTTCCCCTTGAGAGTAAGGATGACATCTTGGACAAGGATCTATGAGGACAGCCTCCTGGAAAGACTTGGAAAAAGATGTTGTCTCATTGTTAAAAGGTGAGAGGCCTGGGGAAACCTTATAGTTCCTGCTCTTGGAGATTTCAGTGTGAATATATGCTTTCTGGAGCCTTGGTACCATCCTGATGCCCTGAGAGGGAGCCCAGTATAATGCTGTGATACACTTACCTATGACTGGATAGGAGGAAAGTTATAAAGAAGCAGAACCAATCAAAGCCTGACTCTTTGTTGATCAGGCACTGTCTCTTTAAGGATTAAGACACAGTCAGTTATATTTGGTGTTACCTGCTGCCTCTGTAGTCTAACTGGTATGGAGCAGGAACCAGCTGATAGAATGCACACTACTTACTTCCCTTTTGTTATCTTTTTTTAAAAAATAGCACTTAAATATTTTAAGTGTTTTTTTTTTTAATTTATTTTTATTTCACGTACATTGGTGTTTTGCCATGGGTGTTGGGTCTCAGGAACTGGAGTTACAGACCATTTTGACCTCCCATGTGGGTGCTGGGAATTGAACCAGGGTCCTCTGGAAAAGCAGTCAGTGCTCTTAACCACTAAGCCATCTCTCCAGCCCCCCTTTTGTTATCTTGGAGAGATCCTGGATTCTGGATTGTGAGCTCTGTTAGAGCATACACAGTGTTTATCTTAGTTATAGTAACATTCCTGCAGGCAGTAAAGTGACCAGCACACAGTAGGTGTTGAATAATCGTCTGCTGATCAATTTTAATTAATTACCACAAATATTCTATGGGTACTCCTATTTTGTATAAGACATGGAGATAGATATAAACAGGAGTGCATTCTGACATTATTAAGTATGCAGTTAGAAGAGGTGGCCATGGATACACACAATTTTGACTAGTAGGAAGTGCCATAATTACAGGTTAATTACTGTTGCTCTGTGACTCACATATATGTAATTTTGTTATTCACAACAGCCTAGCATGTAGGTGCTATTATCTTTTCATTTCACAGCTGAGAGGAAACAGACAGAGGAAGATTAAATTAACTCTCCTCCAATCACATAGCTAGGAAGTGACAGAGTCAGAACTGAACCCAGGCCATGTGGCACTAACAGGGAGGCTTTGAACCAGTGTGTTGAAGCTGTGTTCACTATTCTCTGTGTGTTTCCAAACACTTGAGAAGAATGAACATAGATCTTCTTGCATTTGGTCAGAACACATTTCTCTGGGCTTTCAGCCAAGCAGGAAGCAGGCCCCAGCTTTGTGCCTGAAGCAGTCCCCCTTTTCTTATAGAGCACACAGATGACCATGAACATGACTCCCCTGATTTCTACCTTCGTCTTAAATGTCAACACAGTTCCAGCCCTGGACTAAGACAGTCTTTCCTGCCTGTGGAAAATGAGTTTAAAGATACTTTGCACTAAAGACATTTTTTCTCTTACAAAATGTGAGAAATGTGAAGTCTAATTACTTAGCTACACCAGATATGCTTTTTCAGCTTCTGCTAGACTTAGCTCAACACAAACTGTGCTTATCCTTGCATATACAATGAGCCTCATTAATTCCCTTTCCTTCCAAGCTCACTGGAGGAAGACGGTGGCAGAATGGTGGGGGAGGGCAACTTCATCTCATTCTAGTGTCTATATGGGCAGCTTCAGCTCAAAGCTGACTCTTTCCACTCATACAAAGGTTACCAGCTAGATGAGGCTTACAGGCACTATGACTAGAATCTCTGTTTTTCTGAGTACAACAAAGACTATGTGCAGAGGTCTGCAAAGAAGAGGTAACACGGACAGACATAGTCTCCCTTTCCCTCTCCATCCCACTAGAAGAGCAAGCATTCTCCAGTCCAACCTCAGATGCATCATAGACAAAAATGGAGTGATAACATCCTCAGAATCCTACACATCCTCCCAGGCATGGGGATGCAGAGTAATGTGGCATGGGTTGTTTTACACCCAGTGAATCTCAGGTCCTCTAAGTGTATCACATCCACAGTGAGAGATTCCCTAAACCTCTTTGTAAAGAAGGTGCCATTGGGCCTTTTATTACAGCATACCCTTTATATTTGCTGCTTATGTGCATGTGAAACCATGTAATAATTAAATCAAAGAAAGAACGATATATTTCTATGCTGTTGATTTTATTTTTATGTAGAGAAAGCTTAAGGAAGGGCTCATTTGGTCCTATGGCAATAGAAATCAAGGCATTTTCATTACATGTGCATATATCCTTAATTGAACCCACCTGGACATCTAGCTGCCTATGTATTTCAGCAACAGCATCAATTTTTTGACACTTAATAGTCACCACAAAAACATTTAGCCTTCAGATGCTTAAATATGTCTACTAATTCTTTAGTATTCTTCATTGACAAAGTAGAGTGTTATGGAATATTTGTTTAACTAGGCAAAGACATGTTACATTTGTTTACATTGAGGTATATTACTTTAACTATGTAAAGCTGTTTTATGTTTGTTTATGCTTCATTTGTTTAACTATGTAAAGATGCATTGCTGTTTCACCTTGCCTGCCTAAGGCGCCTGATTGATCTAATAAAAAGCTGACCAGCCAATAGCTAGGCGGTAAGATAGGTGAGACTAGATAGTAGAGAGAATACGCAGGAGAAATCAAGTAATGAGAGGAACGAGAGAAGAAAGAATGAGAGAGAAAGAGTGGGAGATGCTGGGGGCCAGAAGCCAGACAGACACCAGTCAGCCAGACACAGAGGAATCAGGAAATAGGACGTACAGAATGAAAGGTAAAAAAGCCCTGAGGCAAAATGTAGGTGAAGAGAATCAGGTTAAAAATAAGCTGTAAGAGCTAGCAAGAAACAAGCCTAAGCTAAGGCCAAACATTCATAACTAATAATAACTCTCCGTGTCTTGGTTTGGGAGCTGGTCGGAGGCCCCAAAAGAAAGCCTCTTATAGTAGAGGTTGATGACCTTCTCTCAGGGTGTGGACTCCGGGTAAGCAGAACATGATAGAAGGGATGGTGTGTGATTTCTAATGACAGGCCATGAAAGCATTCGTGACACCCCACTCCTAATCATCACCTACTTTAGGGAAAGCCAGCGGCCATTCTCCAAACATACAAGCAACACATTGGGGCAGTTGCCATGGGGGTTCATACAGCTTCCTTCTGACAGCCAGTGCCAATTTACCAAGTGTTCAGTGACCCACGATGGAGGTAAGTTCTCTCCAGATTCTGTCACATCGTCAGCCCTAGCTGAGCTCACACAGGACCTTCAGGCAGAACCACCCACCTGGGGGACAGCTGGTTCAACACTGGATGAAGTGGTGAATGATTTAAGCTGCTACACTTTAGAATCACCTGTTCAGCAACATAGGCAATTAACATGTCGGAGTAAAGAGATAAATGGCCTGCCACAGAGTGGCATCAGAGTTCCCATGATGGCACATTTGCCACCAGTTGCCACGCCTGAAAATAAGGCAAGTTTGTGAAACGTTTCCCCTATTTTCCCACGTTAAGCTTGCACCTACTTTTGTGGCCAATCTTTTATGTTTCTGCTTGGGTTTTGCCGCGCCTCTTCCTATCCCGTGCCTCTCTGCCTCTGCCCGACGCCCCCATGCTTTCTCTCCCCCCATCCTTCTCCTCTTCCCCTCTCTTCTTCTATCCCTGTGAACGATTTTTATCCTCAACCAAACAAAAAGTCTCTATTCATTCCATTTCGTTCTTTTCTGTTTGCCTCCTCAATCCCTGTTCCTCGTCCTCCTCATCAGCCTCTACTTCCTGACAGGACACTCACTCCTGAGAATCACCCAGCCCTCATCCCCCGTGGCTTCTCTCAGAGCACCCCCCCTCCCCGCCCCCTACTTCTTTGCCCTTTAGTGACTGCTCTGCCCCCGCCAATGCTCATAGTTAAACCTCTGTGCTTTCCCTAGTTCCCCATGGGGGGGGGGGGGCTTCTCTCTGGTGATGTTTGCTTTGTTTCCTCCCCCAAGACTAGATGTTCTACTTCTCTTTTTAAAAGCAACTCCTTTCCCGAGAAGTCATTCACTATGTGCTGCGGATTGGTGTGGAAAGTCCAGGCTGTGAAGGAGATTCCCTTTCGGCTCTGACCTCCCTCTGCATTTCTTGAACCCCAGCATCTCCCCTGTTTGCCTGAAGTCTTGCTTTGTGTTTCTGTACTAGTAGGTCGATCTGACATGGGGAACAGGGGTTCAGGGCTTTACTAGTAACTTGGTTAACTCTACTGAAGAGCACTACTCTCTTGGTCTACCTTGCAGACTAAACTTATGCCCCTCAACACTTGCAAAGTCTCAGGGTGCAGGGATTCTGTTGTAATATTTAGCAGTTCCCCAACAGTGCCTAGATGGATAGGAAAAAGAGACTAACAGAACATCTTTCTTTCTCATATCACTTATTGTGCCTTCTCTGTCTCCTGTTTCATGGCTTATGGACTCTCCAGTGCCCTCAATATTCACAGAAGACTCTTGGGAAACCACAGCGAGCTGTGAACACAGAACCAGAGCAGAACGTCGCCTCAGGAAGAGTTCATTTTTGTCTGGCACAATCACTGCTTCTGATTACTTTCCCAGCCGCCTGGTTTTACAAATGTAGGTTGTATCTAAAATTAAAATAGATGACTCAATTCTAACAAATTGTTAAATATAAAATGGTAAATTTTTTCTACAGCCCCCTTACTCCTGGTAAATATCAATTTAAACCAAACTCATCTGCTGGTTAACAGACTATCAGAATTGCAATGGAGCAGCTATTTTATAAAACTTGAGAAGATATTCAGAACAAGATGTCCATTTCTGTTCTCAGAACATGAAGGCACACACAGCCCTTTGTTCTGTCTGGATTTAGAAGCCTGTCTTATTCATTCACACTTTCTTTTCTAAATATTTTCTTTAATTACTTGGGTCAGGGCTGGACCCTTGTAGTACTATTTGCTGAGTTCCATATTTGAAAACACTTAGCATTCTTTTCTCCCTTCTGCCCCTTCTAGGGCTTTCCCAGGGGCTGAAGCATCATTTATAGTCACAAGCAACCATGTGACAGTTTAGTAAACAAACCAGATGATGAACTCGTCTCTCCCATTGCATGCAACAGAAGTTCTTCAGAGGCTTTATTTATGCAATTTCGATTTTCAGGCTTAAAATATGTGGCAATTTTCTTTCACAAAGGCCCCAGGCAGCAAAGCATTTATTTTACACTCCTGGACTTCATTGAAGATGTGGCATAACCTGCTCTTGTGTTTATCTTCCTGCAAATGAGTGACATAATATGGAGATGCCACCTGTTTCATGGTGGGAGAGCAGGAGAAAAGTGGAGGATTAATTAGTTAATATCTACAAAGTGCTCTGCAGATGGAAAGTGATACGCAAGTGTGAATTTTCATTATGGTTCACTGCTCTCCTTGGTGCTTGCTGGGGAGGCAGAAACAAATAGGTTGATGTCTCAGGATGAGAAGCACAGCTCTAATTTATCACTTAGATGCTTTGATTTTAGAGATGTTCTCCCATGAGGATGGGAATATTTACTCCCCACCCTGACTCTTCTGTGAGAAAGATAAAGAATTTGCATTTTTCAGGGGACTTGAAACAGGAACCTTAGGGGAACCTTTTGTGAACCCATCAGGAGTGAATAGCCATCAATGGATTGCATCATTAGCAAGCATGCTTCACTCCTCTTCTCCTTTCGGTAGAACAACCAGTTCACGTTTAGAAGAGTATATGGAACCTGAAATCGTTGTCCTTGGCATATGGCTAGCAGAACAGAATTGTTTACACATCTCCAGCTTCATTCCTAGCCATGGAATACCTAGATGGCATTACTCAAAATTGCCACACACTGGAAACCTGCCCAAATACCCTCTGAGAGTTGAAGAGATGGATAAATAATGGTACATTCACATAGTAGAATACAGTACAGTAGTGAAAATGAATGACCAGTAAATAAATCCACTCCAAAACATACACTTTATAAACATGATTTAAAAACCAGAAGGAAGCCAAACAGAAGATCACATACTTTATGATTCCGTTCATGCAGAGACTAGAACACAGACAGAATGAAGCTCTAATAGTATTAGTGAGTCCAGAGGTTACTCCAGGATTGGGGGTTGTGACTGGAAGAGTTCACAGGGGGTTAGTACTGCTGGCAATGTTCTGCTTCTTGGTGTGGGTGTGGTGTGGTTAAATAGGTATTGTCCTGTGCTGAAATTATGTTGGAATTTATACTTATCTACATAGATAATTCTCAAAAATATAAAATCTAAATAAAAACCCCAAATTCTAATGAAATATTTAATAAAATTGATAAAATGAATTATTCCACTAACTTTAGGTGAGCCGAGTTTTAAGGTCCTTATAGTAAAATCAAATGGAGAGGGCTGTGCTGACACATGTCATATGAGGGCTGTGCTAATACATGTCATATGAGGGCTGTGCTGATACATGTCATATGAGGGCTGTGCTAATACATGTCATATGAGGGCTGTGCTGATACATGTCATATGAGGGCTGTGCTGATACATGTCATATGAGGGTTATGCTGATACATGTCATATGAGGGTTATGCTGATACATGTCATATGAGGGCTGTGCTGACACATGTCATATGAGGGCTGTGCTGACACATGTCACATGAGGGCTGTGCTGACACATGTCATATGAGGGCTGTGCTGACACATGTCATATGAGGGCTGTGCTGACACATGTCACATGAGGGCTGTGCTGACACATGTCATATGAGGGCTGTGCTGATACACGCCTTAATTTGGGGCATTTACCCACCAACCCCACAGGTCTCCAGAGTTTTCTTCAGTGCAAGCAGCAGGAAGTACTAGATAGAAGGATTTAAAATGTGGAGATAAACAGATAGAAAATACAAGATAGCCTCAAGAGGCCCGGAATCTATTCCAATGGGCCTTGACTGTCTCTGCCCTAGTGTATTTATAGAAACACCAAGGGGTAGAGCAAAGGACCTCCCCCAAGCACAGCCAAGAGCAGACCATCTCAGACACCTGCACTTAGGCCTGTGGTCCAATCATCCTCTCTATGCAGACCTGCTGGGTAAAGCCACGAGAAACATGAAAACAGGTTCTCACACCATATGAGATTTCTGCTAGGCCTGTCACTATATACATAGGACTGACAGACAGCCTCCATAGATGACCCTTAGAGTTCAAATTCAATAATTCAATAGCAAAATGTAATAGGATGCTCATCTAAATATTCTACATTAAATCCCCAAATTGACCATTGGAAAAGTGTGTCCTAGGTCCTCATTCACCCCACTTTCTCTCTTGGTCTCTTTCTGAAATACTGTGGTGCTTAAATGATTATAGCATGATTGCACACTGTCTCTGAAGGGCTTGAGAGTAACAGTGGGCTTAAAGATTTTTAAAATGATGAATAATTGGCACCACAGAATCCAGTATGGAAATCTCTGGAGTGTGGAGCAAGGGTTCCCTTTTCCGCCTCAGGCTACTTGTGGCTAAGATTGTCAACTCAAGTAACAGTTCTTCAAACAGCTGAAGTCTGCAATCTTTCTCATGATTCAGGCACAGAGGAGACTAAAATTCTTGCCATTGCAAAGTGTGTATTTTAGTAACGACATACGATGAACCACGATCTTAGTAAATGAGAATATCATGTAATGTGAGAGAGGTGACAAATCCTTTAGGACAAGAACACAAGACCCATCAGGTAAAGGGCTATAGTGACTACAGACTCAAGGTGGGGTGGAAGCAAATTGGAATTTCCAGTACATCGGTCAGCATCTCCAGTCTCACTGAAAAGGTAAGTTGACCCCCCAGTGGACTCTGAACAATCCTGAGCCTGCTTCCTTTCTTCACATGAAATAAGCTTGTCTTAAGCTCTACTCCACAAATAATTCTTCATTCAAAAAAAGAAAAACAATTGTATGCCATACTACCATATGGGCTGCTGTGATTGTCAAAGCAGGTGACACCAACTGCCCACCAAAACCACTGACACGTTTTAATAAAGCTTCTCAATAACCAAGACTAACTTGCTTCTTGGGGTGATCCAATGGAGCCCATGACAGTCAATGAACACCTACCAAAAATAATGCTCTTCCTTTCTGAGTGGTTGGTAATGATGCCATCGTTTCCAGTGGCAGCAGGACAAGATGGCTTCTGAGAACTCTTTGATTCTGAACAGTCAGATCAAATGACCCATGAAGAAGAGATTTCCCTCTTACTCTTAGTAGCCTAAGCGGCAACAATCCACAAGCATTCACATCATTAACTTGTGGATCAAAAACAAGGAGGGACCCACATGTGACTTGAAGTCCATAATCTAGCCTGAACTTGATGCTCTTGCCCATACACCACCCCATTCTTTTCACAGGACAATATAGCCTGACAGAGCCAGTAAGAGCTTATTTATATTTTTATGCTCCTTGACTTAAAAAACATATGCTTTTGTACTAGATATCCCTCATCCCAGAAAAACCAAGAGTCCTATTCTCATTTTGAATTCTCATGGTGTTTTTCCTCTTTGGTGAGACCTCACCCTCCAAGCTACTTCTCTTTTCTTTGCCTCATCGAAGCATTTATATGGTGTCTGCACTATTTCTTGGCACCAGCCATAGACTTCCTTGGGAGTTAATTATGTTTTATGTCTGTGCCCTTGTTCCCTGGTGGTGCTGAAAGACCCTCAAGGGCTTTAAATTTCTGGGTCTCGGCCCAGATTCCTTCACCTGCTACATTTTTGACTGATGGTAATGATATGGTGTCAGTGGGGAGAATCAGTCACAGGCACAAAGAATGGATTCCAGTTCTTCCCCGAGAGTGCCTTGAATGTTTGTGAATGGAGGCTGTGAGAGAGTCTAGTTGGTAAGTCTTGCCACCAAGTTCTCACATGCCCAGTCAACAGTGACGCCATTATGACTACAGGCTGTTTTACATGCAAGATACTGACAATCCAGAGACAATTTTAGAGGATGATGAAGTGTGGGTGAAAGAGTGTGCTCCCAAATGAGACAAAATACTGAGGGGCAAACATTGGGTTGAGATGACAGCCTGCTCACTACAGCTGCACAAATAAATACACTAAGGATGACCCCCTACCATGCGCCATATTGGAGGTTAAGTGTATCTTACGAAGTGCCTGAAACCCTTATGCCAGCTCATCTGTGATGAGAAACATGAACAGTGAGGTTAACTGTTCATGCTCAAGGTCCCTCAAGAAGAGGCCCTGGGACCCTGCCAGGCCGGGTTTGGAATGCTACTTTACCACAATTGTGTGAGTTGCCCTGTAGCTACTTCCTGCTCTTTTGTCCATAGCAGCCTCAGATTTGACACGTGGACTAGTTTCACAAAATCTATCATCATTTTCCTGTGCAAATGAGGAAATTGAAGCTGAGACGTTCTTGGCAATGTTGTTTGGATAGCAAAAACCTGGAATCAACTTAGATTTTTTTTTTTTTTTTTTTTTTTTTTGGTGATAAAGAATGAAATCAGAGTGTTTACCTGGAATTTTGTACCTGGTTCAGAGCAAATAGATCTTTTTCTGTGGTGGCATAGCTCTGGGACGTAACATATACCTACTATCATAGAATCATTGCTTAGCAAATCACTGACCCCCAGCATCCATCCACTAAGGGGTCTTGTCCCATGACTTGGAAATCACTTGTGGACGAGGGTAGCTAAAAGGCTTTGCCAACTTGGCCACACTACATAAGTGAAGGTTGCCAGGCCACGGGGCTTGCAGAGCCTGGGTAATTACTTGGCTCCGCTTGTGTGTCTCAAGGGTGAATCTGACAAACTTGCAGGCTGATGAGGGAAGGTTACAGGAGTGTTCCAGTATACAAACTTGTTTCAGGTCTCTGCTCTTTCAAATACGCCACTCCCCTACTCACTGAAAGAAGGGGCATGATTGTTGCCAAGTCCAGGGTCCGTAACAGTGCAAAGTTCCAGGATGGAGTGAGGATTTGGTACCACAGCTGCAATCTGTCAAGGCCTGTCTTGGGGAATCACATCCTCTGATGGCTCCTGTTACTGTACATGTATGTCCATGCACAGGTGTATATAGGTATGCATGCATATCTATAGATCTATTTATAACTAGACATTTTTAGAAGGTTTCCAGGAAATCTTGTAAGAATGGTTATTTCTTCGGAATGTGAGTTTGTGAAAGTGTTGTGTGGTGAGCTTTTAAGCTAATTTTGGAATCTCCAAGACTTTATATCATTTGCACGATTATCACGAGCTAATTCATTTTCACTGGGTTATTGAGGCCATGAGGTCCAGGGTGACTGTGCAACTCTGACTTTGAATCTCAAATTCCTTCCATTAGTTCTGTCTCCTAGGTCCTAAGCAGTCCTTTAGATCCTCCTGCTAATGACCAAACTCTCAGCTCAGGAGCCACTGCTCTCTATTGAGGGAGAGCTCATTAGCAGGCAGGATAAATCACACAGACCTACCTTGAACAAACCCTGCCAGAGGAAATGGAGGAAAGGCATTGAAATATGATATACATAATAGCCTGTGTGGGGGAAACCTCTCTTGGCCTGGAATTGAACACACAACCCCTGTTCATTTCCAGCTGCATAAATAGATTGGCGTTGACCCCAATCAGCACCAAGTTTATATTTGTTACATGTGACCATGTCTAGCTGCAGTTTTCAACCATACAGCCATACTGGCTCTCACAGCCATAGGTTTCTTTCTCCCAAAGGAAGCAGGAGGTCTAATCACATGGACAAGTCTGATACAGTTGCTGCTGTACCATTGGTATTCTGTGATTGTTACATAATTTAATGCCTGCTGGGATACCACACATAGCCACACCACATGTGTGTGTTAGATGCTGGGAAGCTGAAAAATTAATGTCTTCCTACTTTCATTGGATTCTTCTATACTAACAATACTAAATCAGGATTTCAAATGAGGAAATCAATCCAGATTGAAAATTTACTAAAGCAGGTTGATGAATTATTGACTGTTTGGGGGACTGGGGAGTAAAAAAAAAAAAGAAAGAACCAATTAAGTGAATAAATAATATTTATGGATATTCTTCTAGAAAAATAATAAAAGAATTCAAGAAAGTGTGAGCTGTGAGGATTCAACAGCCTGTTCTGCACCAGGCATTATTCTAGGCTTTGAGGATATCAATCACAGTAGCAAAGAAAAGATATGTGTTTCATGGAGCTGGGTACCGCTGGACTGGATAAACCAGATAATAAATGTGAAGAAATAATTAGATACATAAAATGATAATATCAAACAGCAGTAAGTACTGTGATAGAAAATGAGGGTAATAAGATGGACACATGAAGAGAGATGGGTCAGGATCTGAGGTGGGTGATAAGGGAGACTTTTCTGTAAAGATCACACTGTCACCTGTCACATTTCTTCTAAGCAGTAGAAACAGATAACACAGAGCTCCACAACCAGGAGGAGATTCTATAATGGAGATATGGGTAATACAATGTTCCTGAGATTGGAGACTTGAGGTAGACATTCTGATTACTCAGCTATGGCTAGAAGAGCTGTGAAATGAAGCTGAGGGTGTGAGGGGATAGATTATAGAAGCCTTGGAAGCCATTGGTTCAAATTTGTCATACAGTGGGATTTAGCCTATTGTAATCCCATCAGCACCTTCTGCTGATGAGAACATGACTGTTTTGCTAAAAATAAAAAATTAAAAAAAATTTAAAAAATTAAAAAAAAACTTGTTTTCTAAAGATAGAGAAAGAAAAAGAGATGTAATTGGATGGGTGGAGAGGCCTCTAGGAAAGGATGGGGAATAGAATCTGTGATCAGAGTATATTATATTGTACAAAAAGAAAACATTATTTTCAATAAAAGAAAGAATGAAAGGAAAACAAAAGCATCCCTGTAAGATGGTTAGTTCTCCATCAGTTTGGTCCAATTTAGAATCCGCAATAGACCAGGGCACTCCTCTGGGTATGTGGGTGAGGGTGTTTCCAAGGAGGGGGGAGAGGACCCACCTGAGAGCAGATGGCATCACCCACATGCTGGGTCCTGTCTGAATAAAACGGGATCAGGAAAAAGTAGCATTGCCCTTTCTCTGCTTCCTGGCTGCCACTGGGGACTTGAACCCTCTGAAAGTGGGAACCCAAAGGAACAATTCCCCTGTTTTTCTGTGACAGTGGCAAGAATAGTAACTAATACAGCACACACACTGGAAATGTTGGCAAGATTCTTGGGGCTTTCCCGGCTTGTCATTATGGAAGCATGTGTTTGCTTAAAGAACGGTAAAAATAAAAATATTCATTGAGTAGTTTGTGTACTCAGAGTAAATTGGATTGTATATTCATTGTGCTCATTTATTTATTCCAATTTCAGCCTTAACTTTGTTATTATTTAATCCTCAAAATACCCAGTATTGTATTATTTACACTATTTTACAGAGCATAAAACAGAAACTCAGATGGTTATAGTAATTTACTCAGTCATTCACTATTAAGGGTAGAAAACAGTATTTGATACATGTATAATTTAGTCTCTGGATCCAGACTCCCCCTCCACAGGTTGGTGTCAAATCAACTGTATTCTCACTCATTTAACCTCACTGCTGCTCTGACCTCAAAATAAAACAATGTTCAGCCGGGGGTTAGTCCACAGAGGTAGGCACAAGCATGGCCTTTTAAGGACAGGAGTTGGCGTTTCTGAGCATCTACGGCTCCTTGGAAGTGTGTTGGTATTTACTGCAGTTCAGTAACATGGACTAGAGACAGGAGGGCTAAAAGAAGCAGACCTGAGTCTGAAACTGTAAGGAATAGAAAAAGCTCATACGAGCTGAAGGCCTGGTGCTATGCTGTCAATTATCTGCTAAATGGAAGCTAACAACGTTCCCCATAGACCTGAAACAAGACCCAGGGCCTCAAAGCCTAAAGTTCCAAGTATTCAGAATATGATTAAAAAAAAAAAATCCTTCCATGAGGAAAATCACAACTCACTTGGGGAAAAGACCGCCAACAGTACCAAAGATGCTTCAGTATACTACTTTTAATGCATACGACAATAATACGATGCATTCACTTTCAACTTTTATATTTATATTTTTCATATTAATTTTATAAGGATAAATACAAAAAAACAGCGGTTAAAATCTTGAATCTATAATTAAACATTGAGTCCTCCAGTTGGAATAACCACAAAAAGGGAAGAGCTGGCTTTCCATGGCTCTGGACTCAACAGTATCTCAACTGTGTGTGGAGGATAGGCTATTAATAAGTGACCAGAAAAATGGAATGAGTCCCCATCATGAAATTTCCAGAGGCCTGTTCTTGTAATCTCAAATACAAAAACCTCAGCTGGAGCAGAGCTGCAAGCAACAGAGGGTGATATGCTGATAGCACAGACCTGCAGCCCCGTGCTTTATGACCTGAACCTCTGCCCAGCACCCAACACTGGTCAAGCAGAATTGCTTTTATTTGTGTGGCAGAGATGGCACAGGTGGAAATTAGGGGCATGTGGTTCTTGATAAGCTCTCAGAACCATACACTTGCCATCTGGACTGCCCCATATTATAAAGTTCTGTGCCAGAAAACCACACATAGAGTAATTCACCCTAATCGAACAATTGCTTCTCATAGTGGAGACCCCAGGTCCCACCGCCTTACACTGCACTGTGGTGGTCCGTCCAACACACTGTTTACTGCCTTGAACTCAGTGATACACAGTTTACCATTTCTCCTCAATCTGTTCCCTCATCTTCATTTTTTTTTCTGAAATTTACTTGAGTTTTGAGCTTGTGTGGGTGTTTGCACATGTGTAGATAAGTACAGGTGTCACTGGAGGCCAAAGGCATCAAATCCCCTGTGCTAGAGCTAGAGTTATGAGCTGCCTGACATGGGTGCTGGGGACAAAATCCAATTCCCCTGCAAGAGCACCTACACTTAGCCGCCCTTCCAGCCTCCATGTCCTCACTTTGAAGTTGAAGACAATATTGTTTACCAGAGAGACTTCCTGTAAGGTTTTGAGGTCACACATGTGAGACCTGAAGATCTGACAAGAAGAGGGAATACTGACCTTTAATTTCCTTTCCCTACATTAGCTTGGCAAATGTTACCAGTCCTAACCTTGAAATGAGATTTTCTTCTTACTTGGTGAAGGGCCAATAAGGAGTCTTTCCCCCATTTCCAATGCAACAATCGTAGAAAAAAAAATGGAATCTCTTTTTCAGCCGTTGTTCCCTGCCACTGAATGGCTTCCATGGAGTGCTAGGTCACACAAGGCCCACAAAGAACCGAGTCTGTCTTCTCTTGTGATGTTCCCAGAAGAGGCCACTGGAAAGATTCATTACACAGTGGTTATATAGCCGCACCTTCCGTCGTTGATTTATGTGTTATCCTTTTGATTTGTATACCACAGAAAATGCCCAGTGTGATGCATTGAGATAAATTTAGACTTTTAATATTGAGAAGGGGGAAGCTAAATAACGCATTTTCAATTGCTTCTTGGTGTTCTGGCTAAGATCAACTGTGGAGAAACACCATCCTGAAGGCTGACCTGATGAAAGAGACAGAGCAAAGTCCTAGGCCTTCAGAATTTGAAGACACCTGTGCAAGTGCCCACCAGAGGGCTGGAAGGCTGGAGAGGAGGGGGATGTCCATGATGTGGAGAATAGTTGTTTATAGAAATAACTTGTAAAATGCGCTGCTTCCTGTACTTTGTGTAAGAGCACGTAGGCATACAAGGGGAGGGGGTGGCTTGCCATGCACACTCTCGACTCCACAACTCCTAGAAAGTTTCAGTGACACAATTCACTCTTCCCGAAGTATTTGCTGTTGGCTGTAGTGCTCTAAGCCTGCAATCCCCATTGCAGATAGAACGGCCAAGTCTAGATTTACTTGGGCTATAATAAATAACATTCAAGGTCAGCCAGGCAATTTCTGGAGACCCTGTCTAAAATGTAAATGTAAACAAGTAGACAGAGGGAAGAGGACACAGGTGTGTGGTAGAGTGCCTGCCTTGCGTGCATGTGGCCTCAGTTTATCCTCCAGCACAGGTGTGGCATGGGGAAGAGCTGTTAAACAAGGGTAGGCATCTTCAGCTCCCTAATGACTCTGCATGCCCTTTGATGGTTTAATACACTAACTAAGCAGATAGGCTTATCACTTTAAACTATTTATTTTTTTTTATAAATGCAATGAATTTCAATAGGAAGGCCAATGCTTGACCCAGAAGGGAATGTGCTTGTCAACTGAAGGCATCTCTGCTTAGCTCTGCTGCTTCATTTTCTCCTGTCCTCCTCCAATCTTTGCCTATGTCTCTATTTCCTCTTGCTCCAACCATCTCTAGTCCATCCTGGATCCAGGCAACAGGTAAGGATGCTACAGTTGGGTGTGTTATCTCTTTACCAGACCCACTTTTTCTGCTGACTGATGGGCTTTAGGCCCTGGCTTTGTAACTGGGTACCAGCCTTTCATCATCAATATAAAGGTTCTTGCTTTCTTGAAATTTCACAGTGCAACATGACTCCACAGTGCCCCCAAAGCACCAGTTTAGATCCGTACAATTGATTGGTCCCTTTCAAGCCAGGAAAATAGATTTTCTCCAAGTGCTCCAGTGGTCTCTTAATGTATCGCTGTATATCACAACCATACCCTGCAGGTGTTTGTGGTATACTGTCTAAGCTTGTATGCCCTACTAAATTACAAACCAATACTTGAGTTCTCTAGACAGACAGACAGATAGACAGACAGTTAGCATATTGATTAGAAAGATAATGAATAGGCTCATAGATCCCTGTTTGCCTAGCATAATTCTAGGAAATGCACAACAAAATTATTGATGAAACCTCCTTTACTGTCAGTTTGGATAATAGCCCTTGCATTAAGAAAGTCCATCTTCCCTTTGACAGCATGTCAGTTTGATAGAACATTGAATCTGGAATGCAGTGATGGACCTGGGAAGGTGCTTCAAGACTGTGGGCTTTGGATTAAAAGTCAGGCTTTATCTCTTCCTCAGCTGAGTGATCTTGGGAGAAGTTGCCCTTTCTAAAGCCCAGTTCCTTAATTGTCACTGTAGACAGAGAACAATGACCATGTGCTTGCTTTACATGGCAGTTAGCACAGTCTCCAGACATGGAAGAAATATATTGTTTTTAGTAATAACAATGCATCAATATTTGTAAAGTGATAAGTGCCCTTAATTCTTGCTCTGATTTTGTTCTGTTTTAATGAATAGAATTGTTCAACTACTATGGTTCATTCTCCCTATAATAAATCAATTTTTCCTATCAATCTTGGCCACTGTACTTCATAAACAGTGTCTGGTTCAAGACCTTGAACTTCACAAAGTGACTTTTGGGCCATGTGAACATAGAGCTCAATTCTGGTTGTGCTTATGTTGTCACATGACAGCAATTGTCATCGCCCTGCCAGTGGCCTGAGAACTGGATCTGAAGTGCAGGTGTTGAGTTATGAGTGAATGACATGGGGATTCACAGACTTCAGTTCAAGTACAAATTTAGTGTTTCTTAGAGAGTTGGTTATTTGGGGCATTATCAATCTTTCAGTACATGTTGGTGCTCAACTAGAGTTTTTGACTTTCTGTTTTCTAACTGCTACTCTTTCATTTATGTGCTGCAGTTCACGTGAGAATCATTCATACTCTCATTGATGTACGAGGTACACATTTAGTCCTCCCCAATGTTTGCTTCTGCAGAGACATTTCTCAGTTATTTATCTCTAAGTTCTATTTGGCCACTAACAAAAGAGATACATTAGTGACTGTGGGATTTTTACCCTTGCAAATGAAGTTTGAGAGTTTCCAATACTTCTCGGTTTAGACACAACATTATCCTTGGGTTGGGGAACTACTAACATTGATAAATTCTTGGAGACTTTGGAATGTGTTTCTGTAGCTAACTCACAATGCATGTAGAAAGGAGGATAAAATGACTGACAGATGCATTTGAATACAGGTTCTTCATTTCAATAGCTTTCCTCTCTGCCAAATAGTTTTTTTAATTACTTGTACTCGAACAATCCATTTAATTTTTCTTTTAAATAAGGGATAAAACAGTACCTATCAGATAGGCTTGGTATAAGGATTAAATGAATATCTGTCTATCTATCTATCTATCTATCTATCTATCTATCTATCTAAAATCTGACATAAAGCAATAAGGTAAAGACACATGACTATAAGATAAAGAATGGGTAACCATTTATAGTATCACCCCAAATGATTGATGTCAATAAACAGGTATCAGTCAATATTTTGCACAATGTCAAGTCCAGGCCACTTTTTCCTTAGTCAAGATCCCTTCTGCACATGCTCTTTCCATCAAGCACCCAGTCAGACATTGCTAGAAATGTGAGTATAAACTGGACTCAGTGGGAGAATAGTCAGCTCACTCCAAGTGAACATAAACAAAACATCAGTATCCTCCCCTCCCCCTGTGACTGTCTTCTAAGCCTCTCCATCCTTCATAACAGCATATCTACCCAGCCTGCTGAAGCAGGAAGCTTGCAGTCACCCCCAAATCTCCTGACCTCACATCAGCAAATTCAGTCAGTGACCAAGCCCTGCCTGTTTACCTCAAGATCTTCTCAGTGCTGATTCTTCCGCATGCCCTCAATGTCTGAGACCAGCCCACAACACAGACCTCCAGCTTCACAGCTGATGCCCCAGACAATCCTTGTCCATTCTTGCTTCTTGGCCTTTCCCCAAGTTCCTCTCTGAAGAAGCCAGTTAGATATTTTTCATTCCTTACATTGAAAGTCCTCCATGACCACTGCTAACCCACGAGAATAGAGTCTCCATTGTGGGACTCTCGGCCTTTGCTCAGTTGTTCTAACCTCCTAAGAATTCTGGTCTGGGCATTTTCTTAAAATGTAGCCATGCTTTAAGTCTTCATTGGAATAGGATGGAAGGCTGGAACCCTCTCCCACTGCCACTCAGACTGATGTGGTGAGGGCTCAGAAAGGACTCTAATTGTTATGAACTGGAAGAGACCAGAGCACAGACAGCCAGGTAATGAGTTGGTCACCAGCCCTGAGGTGCTTCCAAAAGCTTAGGCACTTAAAGGAAGACAACGAAGAGAGGTTCTGCAGGAGTTCCTTCCTCTTCCAAACAGAAACAAAGCCAAACATCCTAGTCAGGTTTCCAGAGTCTACCTTACTTAAGAACTTAGGCAAACAGCCAGTAGTCAGTGTAGCAGGGCTGGGTTTACAGTTTGAAGGCTGGACTTGTGGTCTGGCTTCCTGTACAACCACCTCTCTGTTTAAGAGATGGAAGCCACTTGAAACTCAGGCCTCATTGCTCCATTTGTGGAATGTAGAAATGGGCTTTAATGGCTCTGAAGCTCAGGCCATGTTGTTTCACCATCCACAAGGTTGGTGTACGCAGGGAAGAAGGGCGAAGAGAAGGAGCAGATTAAATTCACTGCAGGGACAGAAGAACAGCTGATGTTTTCCACGTGCCCATTCATTCAATTAATATTTATTAGGCGTCTACTGCACTCCAGGTCTGTGTACTGGACCTTGACCTAGGCACTTGCCTTGAATAAAATTCCACTGAATTGTAGGAATAGTTTGTCTATAGACATACACTACACAGCTTAATTGCTTCTGGGCAAGTGTCCCACTGAGCCTACACAGCTCGAGGTTTTCCTTAGAAAACATATCATATTTTTACATTATGTCTTCAGTACTGTGTATTAAAACTCTGCAATAAAAGAAAAAGAGGTCCCTAACTGCCACATTGAAATTTAACATTTGGATGAAGTAATTTTAATTCATAAATTTATCAGGATTGCTATCAAAATGATGGAGAGCAGCAGCAACAACAACACAAAGTCTAGGAGAACCAGACCTTTAAGAACTGATTTTTTTTTTGTCGGCAGTAGAAACTTGTCCACTATAATGGGACAATTTAAATGCATAACTGTTAAAACAAACTCCTTAAACTATTCCCGGCATGTCTCAGCATTCATCATGTTGACTAGTAAGACATCAATTTTTCATAAAATACTGTATAACTGAAAAGGAGACATTTAAAGGAGAGGGAAAAATTGAATTGGCTGTTTCAGCTCTGGCTCTGATGATTCTGGCGTTTTATAAGGTAATTCACTGGTTCAGTGACAGGAAGAGGCAAGGGGTGCTTGCAGTGCTCACAGGCCGGGCTCCCTCTTCTGACTTTTCCCATTCCTTAGGCTCCCTGGTTGTTCCTCCTGTCGCCCAGGACTGTCTTATGTGGCAGGAAGGAGCTGGCCACGTGACAAGATCGATACTACTGTGCCTCCACCTTTGCCTCCACAGATAATGCACACTGCGGCCGACAGTGGCAAGCTGGGTTAGAACAGGTGCTGCTCTGTTCTGTGGAAATTTAATTAAGGTGCTGCGCTCCATCTTGGTAAAGAGGAAGAAAGGAGAGGATGTTGGGTGTTCTCTTTCAAGGCCTCTTCTTATACATTCATGATGATGGGAGCTAAAGGGTGTGTTGCTTGCTTGTTTACTTCAGGTTTTTTTTAACTGTATTTTTTTATTGAAAATAGATTTTTTTTCATACGATATGTTCTGATTGTGGTTTCCCCTCCTCCATCCCATCCCAGATCCTCCCATCTCCCTACTCATCCAAACCCATACACTTCCTTTCTCTCTCATTAGAAAACAGTCATCTAATAATAATAATGATAATAGCAGCAGCAATCATAATAATAATAACAATAATAGTAAGAGTAATAAAAACACCAGCATAGGACAAAACAAACAAATAAACAGAAAAAAGAGCCAAAGAAAAAGCACAAGAAACATTTTTAAATGAGTATACTGCTATGTCTCCACACAGAAATTTCATTTTTAGACTAAACTAAACTAACACAGGAGCTCCAGAAAATGTTTTCTGGCTCTTTGTTTTTATGAACAATAGATGATCCTTATCCCTGTACCAAAAGAGAATGCCACACTATCATGAACTAAAACTTTACTCTTGTTCTGGACAGAGTTTTGGTTTTGAATAAGAACAGATGGCTGAAGTTATAGTAACCTTCAAAACCAAAGGTACTCATAATAAGCAAATGCTTTAATATTATCCTGAAGTGTAATTTCTGCTGAGTTTCATTTCTATTCCCGAGTTGGGAAACCTCCAGGCACACTGCTCAGAGAAGCCCTCTCCATTCTAACTGAGCCACACTGTCCATTGTGTTTGTTGTAAGCCCTTATGTCGAAGCCCAGGCAGTGATAGCAAGGCCAGCTCACTCCAAAATGCCAGCCAAGCAGCTCTTTTCTCTAATAGCAAAGCTTGTACTCATACAGCATATAGTGTGTTTACAAAATACCAGACAAACATTGAGATGGAAAATAAAGCACCCATGATTGTCCTCTTTCCCCGTGCTGTGGAGTCCTTTTCCCACTTAGCAACGGCAAATGTTTATCGAACAGCTATTATGTAAGAGGCCTTCTTTGCATTCTTGAGATATGCCAGTAAATGAGCAAAAGCAGTAACTGTCTTGTAGCCTGTGTCCCAGGGGAGAGTCATATAATGAGCATGCAGCATGCATTGACACATCTTATTTAAGAAGGAGATACTAGAGCAGGGTGCTAGCTATTAGGGTACCTAGAGCAGTATGAATAAGACCAGACTGTCAGAGACAAGCAGATATCTCTATCAAAGGTCGTTAGCGATGCAGATATTTGGAGATGAGTCTTCTAAGTGGAAGGAGCAACCAATGAGAGGTCCCGAGGTGAAGTATGCCTGCAGGGCTCAAAGGACAACGTGGGGCCAGGAGGGTAAAGTGGGGGACGTGACAGGTGTGTGAGGAGAGATGCTTGGAGAGGCAAGGGAGAGGATGTAGGTTGCAGTGGGCAGGCAGGCTTGCCCCAAGAGGGTTAAGGAGGCAGTTGGAATTAGGAAGAGTGGTAATTAGCTAACTGATATTCTAATGTGCCCTTCAGGGCATCATGCTGAAAGCTGACCAGGGAATGGAAGAGGAGCAGAGAGACCAGTTCAGGGACCATCAGACTGCCAGCAACAACCAATGGTGGGAGAGGCTGGATGGAAAGATGAGTTCATGTTCTCAAAATAAAAGGCGGGGTCTACAAGATAAGAGACAGACTAGTCAAATATGATCCTAATGTTTTGGCCTAAACTAATAGTTTGAAAAATTGGAGAGAAAAAAAGCCATCCTATAGTTCAACCAGATTTTCTAAAATGCAAAGTTCCACATCAGTTAGAAAGTTCATTTGTGATGCATAATTCTGGACAAGGAATGGCGTTCAGGTGCATAGGCCCAACTGTCCAGCACTCATGGCCCAATGTCTACACGGTACCAGTGGGATTTGCCTGAAATCCTTGTTTGTGTTTTCTTAACCCACTCCTTGGGCAACTTTCAGCATCAGCTGCCTTCAATGACCAACCTCACACTAGAGCACCCATAAACACATGGTAGTAAATTAAGCACTTCCTTGTAAATCCAGTTCATGAGGTCGCTACAATTTGCCCACATGAAAATCACACTTATTTGGTGACTTTGCTGCATTATCAGTGACTTAACTAGCAAGTGCTCTTTATGCTGTTATAAACTGTCTTGGACTCTGTTATCCCACGCATAAAACACCTTTAACTAGAGCACAGTGCACTGCTCCTGAGAGAAACGGAAAGAGAACAACAGCTTGGGCTTTGGGGTCAGCACAGACTGAGTAATAGCCTGGCGGGTAACAAACTGTGTGGCAGTGAGAGAAGAGTTAAACCTCACTTTCCTTTCTCTAGCCCTGGGGCAACAATTTCAACTTGCTTGGGACTTGTGAAGATTTTAAACTACACTTATGAAAGGGGAAATTTGGTAGATGCCAGCAAATAGCGATGCTATCATAGCCTTCACTGTGTAAGTGTTAGTGGCTATTACATATTGTTGTGTTTTAATGTTGATGTTTATATATGAACACTTTCTTTATATACTTTAATCACAAGGCCAATGATACAACAATGCAGCAGATTCAATTTTGAATTGAAAATTTGATCAATTTTCTCAGAATACATAAGACAGTTCTATGTGACCCTGTAGTGGCTGGAGTTTTGGCGGTTCATATATTGCTGTGGGTTGTGATGGAAAGGAGACACACAAATCAAAAACATGTCAGTCTTTAACACATCAGCAGTTGATGGGAAACAAGGCACAGGACAGCTGTTTCCCTACATGGTGATCTTGTAAGAATGAGAATGTGCAGGAAGATAATCTGCCAGAGGCCCAATATCAACACAATTTGTGTCACCAACCACCCCAGATTGTAGAACTGCTCATCTTCACGAATTATTGCAGAAACCTTTATCCCTGAAGGCTTCTTGACTCAGCATTTCAAAGTGATTGTGCCTTAAAAATTTCCTTCCTGGAAGAATCAGTTTTCTTTAAGAGTATTCCCTGGCAGTTCAACCATTCTCCAGTGTCTAAAATATATGGGCAGCACAAACTGGACCCAATAGGCTTAAAAACAAACAAACACACACACACACAAAAAGAGAATATACTGTTGGGTAGGTAGGGAAGTGGGAGTGGATCTGGAAAGAGTTTGGAAATGGGGAGATAATGATCAAAACACATCGTACAAAATTGTCAAAGGACTTACATAAAAAGATTCCTTCTTAGCGTTTTTTTTTTGTTGTTGTTTTTGTTTTGTTTTTTCCTCTAACAGGGACTATTAAAATGGGATACAAGGTAAATTAAGCCCATATTCTAGACATCAAAATCAGAGTTCTGAAATGTCAGGGTTTGTGTCTTTTTAGCAAGAGATCCAAAGGAGGTTTTCGGGAACTTCACAGCATTCATATAATTCTCAACTTTACCATGCAGTTCTGCTGGAAGAGATGAGGAAAAGTCAAGTCCTCTCAGGCTGAGGTTGCAATGTACAGATGGGAGACCTGATCCACTGAGGCAGCCATGGTACTAGCATCAGCACAGATGTGGTCTGACCCACATAACAAGGTGAATGCTATCAGCACTAGAGCTGGGAGAGATTAGGAAAGAAAGCCAGCTCTGTGCACTTAGTACACAATGGGGCTGTGAGTTGGGAATAAGAATTCCCAGTGTTTTAAAGGGTGTGCTGGGAACCCCAGTTCTAAGAGATGTATGACTCTCGCTGTCTCCTCCTCCTGTCCATTTCCCAGGAGATCAGAAAGCTTTTCTTTCTGTCCTTTGGTTGGGACCCACAGTCACTAAAGTAGCTAGCTGTATTCTGAATTACCCTGCCAGTAGCCAGGGAAGACTCATGCATACCCAGGCACATCATGGAGACTACTCACTCACAGAGGACAACAACTCTGTGACTCTAATATTTAGATTCTCATGAAAGCTTGAAAGACCTTTTGGGGAAAATTAAAACTCGCTCTCTGCAGTAATTACAATTGATATCATTCCCTTTTATGCATCAATGTTTAACCACGACCGGCTATAAAACTGTTGGCTAATGAAAAGAACCTCCTAGGTTTTGATTTATTGTCCTTGCTATCAGAGCCGACCACAGCCACCTTTACAAATGTATAAACAACCTCAATGAAGGTTTAATGTGCTTTTATCAGGGGCTTCCATTGTCTGTGCCCTGGAGATGAAGCTTGGTGTGCCTGAAATTGTGTAATTAAAATCCTTTCACTCAGAAAAAAAAAAAAGGAAGCAATTCAGTTATCAACTAATTTATGAAAGCTGCAGGAAGACTCTTCGATTACCAGCAAGAGCCTCAGCATGAATTCTGACTTAGGCGTGGGCATTATTAATTGCCACCATGATTTTAGAGGTACTGACTTTTAAGATGTTAAACCTTGCCAAGAGGCTGTGTCGAGTAACATGGTGGTGAACAAATCCAACTCCCAGTGTTGTTATCCACACCCTGCCTTCCTGCCTGAGAGAGCGGAACAAAGCTATGGATTCTGGGTGCCTTTTCCTTCTTGCCTCCCTTCATTTACGGGCATAGGTCTGTCGGCTATCCTGAACTAACTGAAAGCAGAAAAGAGAGGCAGATCTTGTCCTTGACTGGTGATGGCCAAAGATAAGCACTAGGCATGGCCAGAAGGAAAGTGTTGGCCGAACATGAGCTATTTATTCAGTTCTTTGGTGACTGAAGAGCAGGATACTCTTTGGGGACACATCCAAGTTGTGTAGCTTATCTCATCTGGAAACCAGGCAAGTAACAGGTTTATACAGAGAGTGCCACACGGGTTGGCTTTCAGAACCCTTCACTCCACTTTCTTCAAGCCAGCTAGACAACTAGCAATCAAGCTCCAACCCCTAGCAATCAAGACTTCTTTTTAGTTCAAACAAGATTCTGAGAAAGAATCAAGTAAGAATTGAAGAGTTTAGACAATGTTGAAGATTTAACTGATATATTACTGATGAGAAAATACAACTTCATAAAACTAATCATATACCAAGAACAAAAGTGCCAATCAGCCTTTCAGTGGTTGCCATATGCTCTACTGACTTTTCATAAATGTTCTCCTTTCAATAAGTATCATCGATGTTGAGTCTAAAATTCAGCTTGGATATAAATAGCAGGAGCCAGATACATAAACTATGGTGCATGAGCTTAGGAGTAGTGCAAAATCCACAGTCAAGGTATGCACATTGGTAGTAGAGGCTTAGAAGGGCACAGAGTGAGAGATGTTCTAGGAAAAATTACAAAGTTTAGCACTTGGAAGAGATGAAAGAGAAGGTCAGATGTCCACTCAGGAGACCCTGAGGCTCAAAATAATTGTTCTTGGAAAATCTGTTTCCTTTACCTGGGGCCCCAGGGAAGAAAAAGGGTCAAGCGAGGCACTGAGTTGGAAGCTCATTCACTGCATTCACTGTTCCTGCACAAGAGTCAAGTGGTTCTAAGATGGTGGGTGAAGCTGAAGGCTTTTCCAGGCAATTGTGGCCCCAGGTCTTGGCAGAAGATTCTGGAGGCAGGAGCCAGTGACTTTATCAAGGTAACCAGCTTCCAGTGTGGGACTGGCTGAGAAATGTGAGTTCCTTATAAAATCCTTGTTGCTAGGATGTCTTCTGGTGAACACCATGAGGCACATGCCTTTGTGTGCTGTATTTCTTCATGTTTTATGTAAATGAGAACTGAACCACAAGCCTCTGTCTATGTTGCTTCTGCGCCCTCCAGTTCCTTTCTAATTTTGTTCTCTATATTTTGAGACACCGCACAGCAATGTTGGCATTCTCTTCTGGTTAGCTAGTCCTAAGTTGTTCTAGTCATGATAGAACACTGAAAGAATGGCCTGTCCCATTTCTAGAATGCATATTGGACCACTGGAAGAAGGATTATGCCAGAGCTTGTTTCTTTAACATTATTGGGTGATGCTCCCTTTGTGATGTGAAATCAGGTTTAAACTTAATCTAAGTTTTTATTTAAAACTTTGCTTCACTTTCAAAGTCTTCCCTGGTGATTTCTGTTGACCTCTGCAGTGTGTTTACCCCATTCCCTCAAACCCACCCTGTTTTAATGTGCCAAGCTGGGAATTTTCTAATGTAGTCAAGCTATTTTAAACTACTGTGCTATGGTGTATATATTGTCTATATGAAATAAGCTCCACTGAAAGGAATGAGGTCTCCTGACTGTCCTTAAAGATGTACGTTGGTGTACATTGCCTCTTACTTTGGAAATCCCAACCCTCTTAGATGATGTTTTCTAGGCACTATGCCTGGATGCTGCCAATGCTTACGCCATGGTCATCTGCTATTGAGGAGTTAATTTTGTGGTCTGCCTCATACTTCAACTCTCTTGAGGACACTCACTCTTTTATTCTATTCAGTGCTGTGCAGGAGAAGTGAGATGGTAGCTACATGCATGTTTGAAAATGTTCAGCAGCCACATTATGAAAGTCTAAATATATAGAGCAAATTAATTTCAATAACATTTATATAACACAATGACATATAGTCAAATATTACTTTAAAATATATAACTAATTAAGATGTAGCTTAGAATAAAAATATATTTTATAGTAAGTCTTCAAGATCCAATGTATTGCTGTGCATTAGTGGTGCATGCCTTTAATCCCAGCACTCAGGAGGTAGAGGCAGGTGGACCTCTGAGTTTGAGGCCAGCCTGACCTATAGAGTGAGTTCTAGGACAGCCAGGAAAATCATGTCTAAAAAAAAAAACCTAATGTATCCTGTATACCTGGAACACGTGTCAGTGTAGATAAGCCATAGCTGAAATGCTCAGAAGTCACTTGTACCAAGTGGCCACCATGTGGGAATGCACAGTTGCATTCTTTCGGTTTGGTACATGGATTGACTCAGTCACATTGGCGCTGAACAGTATGACAATTAATTTAACTGTGCTTCTACCCACTTCTTGTGATACGTGGGAGATGCAGCTTTTCTCATGGCCACTTTGCTTTCAGGGACCCTGATTTCCTTAGTCCCTTACCATTCTTTCCCTCTTCTCTCTTAAAGGGGTCTTCTGTCAGATTTGTTACTTGCCCATCACTCTGCTCACCTCCTCTGCCCTTGCCACTTTCCTGCCTGCTGTTGGTCAGCTTTTCTGACTTTAGAGTCCCAGGCCTGCATCCCGACCCAGCTCTACCTTTCCTACATCTAAACACTTAAAGGTTACAAGTCAGCAGTTGATAAAACATACTCATCTCTCTTATCAAATACATGTTCAAAATATGGGAAATTTTAAGGTACGTATGCAACTATGGTTTTCTATGTTCTGTTAGTAGCCTAGCAACATTAGAAGAGTAACAAAACTGAAAGATGTTTTGTTAAGAATATTAATTAGCCAACTGAAGAATGGATTAAGAAAATGTGGTACATATACACAATGGAGTACTACTCAGCAGAGAAAAACAATGACATCATGAAATTTGCAGGCAAATGGATGGAACTAGAAAATATCATCCTGAGTGAGGTCACCCAGACTCAGAAGGAACCATGTTATGTACCCACTCATGAGTGGATACTAGATGTAAAAAAGCAAAGGATAACCAGACAACAACCCACAACTCCATAGAAGCTAGCTAACAAGGAGGACCCAAAGAGGGTGCATGGATTGCCCTGGGAAGGGGAAATAGATGAGATCTCTATGAGTGAACTGGGGTGAGGAGTGGGCAATGGTGGGTAGGGGATGGGGGATGAGAACATGAGGAATGGGATGGTTGGGCTGGAGCTGGGATGGAGTGGGAAAGCAATGAAAGATACCATGATGGAGGGAGATATCACGGGGATAGAGAGAAACCTGGTGCTAGGGAGATTGTCAGGAATCCCCAAGGACAACCCCAGCCTGGGCTACTAGAAATAGTGGAGAGGGCGCCTGAACTGAACTGGCTTACCCCAGTGATCAGACCGATGAATACCCTAACTGGCATCACAGAACTTTTCTCCAGTGACTGATGGAAGCAGATACAGAGGTCCACAGCCAAACACAAGGCAGAGCTCCAGGAGTCCAGTTGAAGAAAGAGAAGAGGGATTCTATGAGCAAGTACATCCGAATCATGATGGGAAACCTGCAGAGACAACCAAACCAAACTAGCAGGAATTCATCAAAGCTGGATCAATTGCTGTGGAGCCTGCAAGGGACTGGACTAGGCCCTCTGCATGGCAAGACAGTTGTGTAGCTTGATCTGCCTGGGGTGGGGATGGTGGTAGAATCAGAATCCATCCCTGGTGCATGAATGGGCTTTTTGGAGCCCACTGCCTGTGGTGGGACATATTGTGCAACCTTGAGGCAGGGGGAAGGGTTTGGACTTGCCTCTACTGGATGTGCCTCCCCATGGGAGGCCTTTGCCTTCTTGTGGTAGGGAGTCAGGGATGAGTTGGGAGGGGGAGGCTGAGGGGTGGGAAGAAGGAAGAGGAGGATCTTTGATTGGTGAGTAAAATGAATGAAAATTTTTTCTTATTAAAAAAATAAAAATAAAATACATAGTAAAAAAGAGTATTAATTGGTACGGCCACTGTGGGAACCGTATATGGCTTTTTTGTTTCATTTTATTGTAACAGGCTGACCTCAGATTCCCTCCACCATTATAATGGCTCTGTACTCCTCCTCCTTCTCCCAAGTCCTGCTATCATAGGCATGCATCCAGAGGAAAGAGGGCTCTTTAGAAAACAAAACCCTGAGCACAGAATCACAGTACGATCTAGAAGCCACAGCTTGAAGATTTGAAATCAGCAATTTTAAGACATGTCTTCACCTCCACACTCATTGTGGTGTTATTCACAATAGCTGAAATTGTGGAATTAACCTAATGTCCACTGATGGAAGGATTTATAGGAGAGTGGTACATACAGTGGAATATGATCCAGCTTCTAAAAATAAGTTTTCTCACTTGTGACAACAAGGGTGGAATTGGAGAAGCATTATGTTAAGAAAAAATAAATGAGTCACAAAAAATGAGCACTTCATATACTTAAGAATATGTGGAGTCTGAGACAACCAAACTGCAGGCAGCAGGGAATAGGAAGGTAGTTAGTAAGATCAAGGGGGAAGAGGAAATGATAATCAAAGAGCACAAGCCTCGGCTGGACAGGAAGTAAGGGTTTTGACTCTGGGGCAAGTCACCCATTGGGCAAATACAGCAATGTCTCTGTGCTGACCCGTCAAAATTCCTGTAAGAGTAAACTCCAAAAGTTCTCACCTCAAAACTGGTAAGTAGTAGAAGTGCCAAACATGTTAATAGGATCAATTTTATCATTTCCCATTGTATTCATAGATCATAATATCACAATTATAATTTATCTATTTATAATTCAAAAAACTAAAAGACCAATAGAGGATATTTAGTCTTTTAGTCATTTTAGCTTCAGTATAAAAAAAAAAATCTAAACATCTGCATATCTTTGAATTTTTTCTTTTATTTAAGGAGACCTTGTTCCTGTGGCTAAGTGTTTCTTGTTTCTAGGGGTCAATACAATATAATCTCTTACTCACAAATATTTTAATTTAAACATAAAATTAAATATGGGTAGTTCATAAATAATTCATAGCTTTATTTTCTGCTGGATGTCCTATTATTATAATCAAGGTCTCCATGTATTTTGTGTCCTTCTGATGTTAATGATCTAAAGTGGGAGTCAGCACACCTTTTCTGTGAGAGACAAACAGTACTCTTTGTGGCCACTGTCGCCTCTGCTCAGAGGTGCTGGGAAATGGCCAAACAGCACGTGTGCGGACCATTGTGGCTATGCTCTTCATGCACACTAAAATCACGATCTTCTGTAACTTTTTTCACAGCACAAATATTATCACACTTTTGATAATTTTTTTCAAAACTATTTCAAAAGGTAAAGAAAAATGTATAGCTTGTGGAGGTCAGATTAGTTCTTCACAGTATACACTGCTGACTTTTAACCTAAATGACCAGAAATGAAATGAAATCAGTTTCAAAGTATACCAGACTTGAACGTGTTGTAAACGTAAAACAAATATAAAAATAATTTTTATGCTTTATTAAATTCATTTTGTTCCAAGATGGTCATAGTGGCGCATGCCTGTCATTCCAGCATGTGGAAGATGATGGTAAGACAATCTGGAGTAAGATTTAAGACACAGTGAGTTAGTTCAAAGCCAGTCTCGGCTACCTAAAACCCTGTTCAAAAGGCTGCCAAAAATCCCAAATAAATAAACAAGTAACATCATTTTCATTCTGAAATATTAAAAATCTATCAAAATAAAATAAAAAATATACATGTCTGTCATAAATATAAAAAGTTAAGCCAAAATTACTTAAGTATTTCAGAAGTGCTCAGCTCCCATTTTTACCCCTATAACCCTTAGCTCTTTCTGAATGCCAGCTCCAAACACAGTCTACTCTCTCTACTAATGTGAAACTGAAGTTCTTTGTTTTAAGCCTCTTCTGTTCATGTCTCAATTCTATTTAACAATTTGTACACTCGAGAAATATGGCATGATGTATTTTAAGACTGTTTTCAGTGTCCTGTTTAATTTGTACTCAGACTAAGAGATTAGAGATAACAGCTCTCAATTACTGAAAAAAATAGAAAAAATGCTAAAGCATGGTAAATATTTCAGATATTCCTTGATCAATATGAATATATTCATTTTGATTATTTACTCCAATAAAATTCTAACATGTCATTTTTTATTTAAAAATGTCATTTGCTGTAAAGTTGCATAATGGAGTATTTTAAAATTGTTAGCAAGGACAAAAAAATTAATACAGGAAAATGATGATGGTACACCCTTTTTTTTACCATTCCATACTTTACCAAAGCATTTCTGTATACAATTTGTTTTCATTTGTAAAGTTCTATGGCGAGGGAAATGGTTCATCTATGACCTTTTCCTCTGCTTAATACCTCTGCCTAATCCAGTTGGAGACATGCGACCTAGCTGAATTAGAACAGTCCTTCATCCAGGAAACCTTTTCAGTCTTTTCTGTAGAAGAGTTGGATGTTCTGACTTCCATGTGACAAATAGACCTCATACTCACATACTCATCAAACCTACTCAGCTATCTTGATAAGGGTAGGCTCACATCTGCAGATTGTTTCCCAGGGATTAGGACCACAATTTTTCACCTTGGAGTCTTCAGCAGCCATGATGATGTATGGGAAGCAACATACGTATAGGAGATGTGTGATCAATTCATTTATATGATCAACATATATTATTAAGTGCCTTTTATGTTCTAGGGATGAAACTCAGTGCTGGGTATGCAAAAGCAAGTAAAACATATAAAGTCTCCATTTTCATTGATTTCATTCTAACAAAGTAAGACAGACAATAAACAGAGTAGGAGAATTAGTAAGGGATAGCCACAGAAATAGAACTAATAAGAGATCAATAGGGCGGTGGTGGCGCACACCTCCCAGCACTCAGGAGGCAGAGGCAGGTGGATCTCTGTGAGTTCGAGGCCAGCCAAGTGAGTCCCAGGAAAGGCACAAAAGCCTCACAGAGAAATGCTGTCTCAAAAAATCAAACACCAAAAACAAAAAACAAACAAACAAACAAACAAAAACAAAAACAAAAAACCTTTTATTTGGGGTTGGGGATTTAGCTCAGTGGTAGAGTGCTTGCCTAGCAAGCACAAGGCCTTGGGTTCAGTCCTCAGCTCCAGCAAAAAAAAAAAAAAAAAAAAAGATTGATAGACAGGTAGATAGATATAAAGTGATGGATGATAGCTATAGATTATAGGTAAACAATTGACAGCCGATATAGAGGATAGATAATAGATATAGGGAGATTAGATAAGTTCAGATAAATTATAGATACTAGATAAATATAGATTATAGATGGTAGGTAGATAGACAAAAGACTCATTATAAGATTTGGCTTATGTTGTCACAAACATGAAGATATGTCACCATTTGTCATCCTGTGCTAGAGAACCCAGAAAACTGGCTGTGTAATTTAGTCCAAAGCCTGAGAATCAAGATGGCAATGCTATATTTCATAACATGGAGAAGGTGATTGGAAGGGAACATTGGTACTTCTGGAATTCAAAGACCCAAGAACCAGGCACTACCATGTCCGAGGGCAGGAGAATATAGAGGTTCTAGCTCAAGAAAGGAGAAAGAACTGGCCATTTTCTTCTGCCTTTGTGAAGTTCTGGAGCCCCTGACAGGTTGAATTATTTTTTACTTCATCTATTATTCAAATGCTTTCCTCCAGAAACGCTTTTAAAGATATGCCCTGATGTAACAATTCACCAGCTCTTTGGGCATTCCTTATCTCTTTTAAACTGACACAGAATTATCTATCATGGGCTGTAAAATGGGTTGCATGTTTGAAAACCCCTAGTGCCATAGATAAAAATTAAGCAAAGTAGGTTGTAAGGCATCTTGAGGTAGCAAAGACTCAGCAAGAATGTTATATTTAAGCAAGAATTAAGGAAGGGTGGATACTAACCTTATTCATGAAAAACTAGAGAAAAATGGAGTTGAAACACTGTTGAAGACAGAGTTGGAAGGGAGGAAGAAGAGTAATGAAGGGCAATCTGGAACAATGCTACAAAGACTGGTCTTTGCCCCACTTGAGAGCATTGGAGGCTTTGAGCATAGCATTTACATATTAGATGCATATTTTAGCAGTTAGACCTGTTAAAATAATGTACATTAGAAAGCTTGATGCATGAGGGGTATCATTTGCCCAAGGTCACACAACTGGTACACAGAACATGTGAAATCTGCATGTAGACTTCCTGGTCTAGGAGTATCATATTGCTCACCCAGAAATGGCTCTCAGGAATGTGATTATAGTTGAAAATAATGATTTAGTTTCTTTGCAAATTGCTCATTGATTATGTCTAGGGCCTGCTGATTACCTTCAAGGAAAATAAGAAAAGAAATTAATCAATCCCAATATTCTAGACAGTCAACCCCAACATTCTTCACGTATTTAAATGGTATGTTTGTGATTGTCCAGACAGAGCATCAAGAAATGAGCCCAAATTGCTTACTTTTCAGCTGCCTGCCAATGGGCCATTTATGCATCAAAATGCCCTATTCAATTATTTTATATGTGTGATAAACATCACTTGGAAGAAGTTATCAATGAGTTTGAAGGTGCTTATATCACTCCTTTCTTCCAGAAATAAAAATCAAAGACCCAAACCACCATATCCTTGCATCTGAATACCATACACATTTATTTTAGTTTTCTACCTAATCTGAGATTCTGTAGCTGCAAATGATTGACCTGATGTTAGTATTACATCAGCATAGCATTGATCATCATGTTCTGAAGTCTTTACTCTTGGAATGGGAAAGAATACCTACCTATATAGCTGACAAATAACCCACAACATAGCAAAGCATCATCAGTATTACAACATGGTTAAGTTCCATTATTGAAAGAAGATCTCCAGACAATGTATTTATAGTGTTTCTATCATTTCATTGGCAAAAGAATATCAAAGATAATTACTGAATAAATTGGTGAAATAAAGTGATGGCAACCTCAGGATTTGAAGATAAGAAGAGCTGTAAATATCTAATAAGTTTTCACTGAAGATAATAAACTAAAATAAATAGAAAATTAGTTGTCACTGTTATCACACAGTTCTTGGAAGCAGAGAAAAGAGCTTCTGTTTTCATGAAAGAATATAAAACCCCAGGACAGAGAAACCCTCTATGGATCAGGAACATGCCTAAGGCTATGCCCAGGTTCCCTCTTCCCCTTCTTATCTCACAGCACCAGGAACCAGAGTAAAGCATCAATAGAGTTAAGTCACCTGCACAGTAATAATTGCTGACTTATTTATATGATGTTCAGAATTTACAATGTGCAATCACACATCTCTTGCTTATGTTTCAGTTTGGTTACAATCAGTTGCCATAAGGATATGGTAACCAGTGTATCTGCACCTGTGTTTCTTGGCTTAACCACTAACTGGTTCTTCAGGTCCATCCTCATAGGCATCCTGAATTTAGAGATAAGTATTATTTGGTAAATGATGAGCCATATAGTCTCTTACCTGTGTCTCCCATCATGCCTGCGACCTAGGGCTTGCTAGGTGTGTGGTTGAGCTCAGAAAGTGACACTATAAAAGACAATTTTGTGTTGATATTGTTGGTACAGGTGGAGGATGTTTCATGGAGTTTTCAATTTTTAAAATTTTTTTGTCAAGAAATGAAATTTTATAAAATATGGATTTGTGGTGTCTCTGTTTTCCTGTATTTATTACTGCCTCAGAGACTTATTACAAGTTGCTTCCATTAGAAGTCAAACCTTGCTCTTCTTAGTCCTAGAACAGTGCTGGGAGTGGATTTATCTCTACAAAATCAGATGGCTAATATGATTATATACATGAAAATAAATCTTGTGGAGGTAGGAGGGAAGTGGGGGAAAGCAAACAGATGAGGCCTTACTCGCTGAGAAATGTTTAGCCAAGACAGAAAGAGGCAGCATCCGTGAAAACATCTATGAGAGGGCCAACAGGGAAGCCAATAATCAGGGGTCTGCCAAAATGTTGTATGGCAGAGAAGCTTGACGGTAATTGTTCTAGGTGCACATAAGAATGAGAGGTTTGATCAGGGAGTTGCAAGGACTCAAGACAGGAACAAAGGGAGATGTTGGAGGTGGCTCTAGATATAAGACTTTAGATATAAGTCCCACCCCCTCATCAAAGGGTCTTCTTTATGTAGCAGACAGAAAGATACAGCCAGTCAAATGCAGAGAACAATGGACAGTGGGATGACCAAGCCTATTGTTACATCAGCCATACAGCCCCTGTACCAAAGGCTCAAAGAACATGGCAGAAGAGGAGACGGAATGATGGTAAGAGCCAGAGAATCATGCCATCTGCTGAGAGACAGAGTTTTCCATATATGGTAAAGAAGCTACATTCATGAAATCTCAAAAAATACGGTTGCCTGAATAAGACTTGAAAAATGACAGTGTGGATGGGGGCAATCTCACAAGGTCCCATCCCTAGGGGAAGAGCTTCAGGCAAATAATGACTGTGGAGAGAGGAAGAATTAGTCTGCTTCAGGAATGATCCTCCTGATAGATGATCCGATCCCAAGCAGTCAGCCTTAAACACATATCCGTATGAGCAATACAAAATGAGCTCATCTCATCTCAGCATTTAAACACTGCATACATATGTAACAATAATAATTAAAAGATCTGAGGCCATGGATCTGAGAAATCGAGGGAGTCATGGAGGAGTTAGAAGAAGAGGGGGGAACCCATATATGAAATTCTAAAAAAAAAAAAAAAAAAAAAGACTCTAAAAAGTAAGACTCCTAAGGTAAGGAATTAAACAAGACCTAGAAGTTTGCAACAGACATAAAGAGAAATATCTCAGGAAACAAAAGAGTGCAATGTACTATTTGTCAATCAAGCTCATGAGGCATGGGAGATCTGCAAGCCTGAAAGGCCTCCAGTGCCCCCGGATTGGTGGAATTGGCATTACATTTTTAATGAAGCCATGGTGGTTGAAAAAACTGAATTTTCAGTGATACTACAATAGTTACCTTCCCATCACTATGGCCAAATCCCTGACAAAGCAACTTATGGTATGGTTTATTCTGATTCACACTTCTGAGGGTAATATAGCCCAGCGTGACAGGAAGGGTATGGTGGTTGAAAGTGTGTGGATGAATTCTATCACATATATAGCCTGTATTTCCTGTTTGCTATTCACATCATATAAACAGTATAAAGGCATGTGTCGACCACTCTGCTGGCAGTGAGATGATATTAATATGTACTAAAATAAGGAAGAAGTTAAAACACACAGGTCATAAAGTCTCCCATCAGATCGGAACTTCTGAGTGGGCGGGATTAACCATTTGGAAGGTCATCTGTGGGAGATGCTTAAGGCAACTCCATGGAACAAGTCCTTACTAGAAAGAAGGACAAATGAGCAAAAAGCAAAGCTGGTCTCAAATCCTTTCTTCATGATACTACAGCAGCCAGATAGTCCCATGCCCACAAGTTTCCACAGGCTGCTAAACAATTCTGCCAGCCAGGAACAAAGTATTTAAACACAAGAGCATATGGAGGACATCTTACACCCAACCATAAGAACTATTGTTCAACAACTGCTTTTCCTATATGTAAATTTCTTCCCACACAAAGTGTTTCTGAGAGGCTGCTGACCCGTGCAACATGTAGAAAGAGTTCCCTGGTAGGTGGGTAGCAGCAAGATGATACCTTTTACTTCATGATGGTCAATTTACAATCCGGTGGGGGTTGTGAGAAATAGTTCTGGAGAATTGGAAAGAAATGTACAGGCAGACATTATAAATCATATTGGTAAAGGAACGTCCATTGAAGGTTGACTCTGCCACAAAGGAGCCAGCTATTTAATATTTACAGGTGAGGATGCTTAATGACAGATGAAGAGTTCCTCATGCAACGGAACAGGCTGGTGAGAGGATTTGAACCTATATTTGTTTGAATTTAGTGTTTAATGTCTTAGTCATTGAGGAATAGTGACTTCCATTAGTGTTAAAATGACTCTTGAAAACAGTGAGTCCAGAAATGCTTGCCAAGAACCAGTGTGGAAGATAAATTAAATCCAAGACAAGGTACCTTAGCAAACACAGTGTTGACTCCCTTTGCGAACTAAAGCACAGGTGCCACTGCTTTTGGTCACGTGAGTTCACAGGAGTTGAGAAGTGAGATCTTTATGGACTTATTGGGCTGGAATTCACACTGTAAGGAATTGAGACTCTGGCAGCCCTACAGTATGATGAATGACTCCAAGTAAAACTCTCCAACAGAACTGTGCAGAGGTAATGGGAACCCGGCTTGGACTTAGGACTATCCCAGTGAATAACATTTATTAATTTGCCAAATGTTTGAAGTACTTATCACATACCTGAAGCCACTGGTGATCAGGCAGACAAACTGCCTGCTCTTCTGAAACTAATTATCTAGCAAAAAGGAATGGTGATAAACTGCATAAGGGTGTGTGTGTGTGTGTGTGTGTGTGTGTGTGTGTGTGTGTGTGTGTGTGTTTATGTGTGTGAGTGATAGATAGAGATAGAGACAGACAGACAGACAGACACATATGTGGGGTGGCAGGCAATGGAATCAGAGAATGGTGCTACTTTGTTGTTATATGCATCATAGGCTCCTGACCCTGAACTTCTACTTTTAAGGAGAGGGTTAATATATCTCAACATACTGTCCCACAATAGATGATAGTATAAAATATTCCATGCCATTCAGTTACCATTATATGTTTTCCTAAAAGCAGAATATCTGTCTACAGAGGAATATTAAGTCAGGCCAATATGATTATATTTCACACCAGAAGACAGGCTATCTCTTAGGCACCACCTCAAGCTCTTTGTCTTCAGGGTGTGGAGATGGGAATGGATTTGGCTCATCTGTGCTGCCTACAACCCACTGGCAGGTTGTTTTAGCTATGACACTAAATGACAGGTTTGGAAGCCAATTTGTGGAGGATGCCTGAATTCTAAAGTGCATTATGCACTTTATTCTGCACTGAAATGTTTTTAAAACATTGTCAACAAAGTCGGAACACTATGGGAATGAATAGTCCCCTTTCCCTCCAGTCCTGTACAAACCTGTGTATCCAGCATGGAAATGTCTGACAGGGAACTTGATGGGCTCTCTCAATTCTAGTCCATCCTGATGGGGAAAACTGTATAAACTCCAGTGTGGATAAAGGATAAATCAGTCAAGATTGCTTGTGAGCTTGAACCCGTGACCCACTCCTGCATTGCCTTCCCAACTCTTCACACTAGTTACATCCCTCATCGGTGTTGCCTACACTTTCGAACTTTCTATTTCTTTCTGTTAAAATCACAAAGTTCTTTTAAATCCCTGACAGTAGAGAGATATTCTTTCTGGGGAAACCACAGAGAGACTATCAACACGTTTTGTTTTGTTTTCCTTCTGGAGATCCATTCCACCAATGCTCATGGAATACCTACATGGTAGGCCTAAGGCCTTAAGACACCAATGTCTGCACTACAGACAACAGAAACACACTTCTTCTCTCTGTGTGTCTGAATTGGATTGCCACAATGGCTTCATCATCACTGTGCTGCATTCATTCACATACCAGTAGCTCTAGGAAATCCATATCTTTATGGGCACTGAGCACTACCTAATAAATCAGAAAGTCTTTTCATCGAGTGTCTACTGTGCTCTAAAAGTAGCATTCTCATAGATTATGATTTATGGGCCACTTGGAAGATGGTATCAAACTCAAGATCTCTGCTTCCTGGCTGTACTAGCATGCATTTCTTCTCCTGAGATCAATGGAATGTCATCAGAGCTTTGGTAGCAAGACATGGTATCAACAGGAAATAGTAAAATGTCTCTTCCTTTAGAAAAGTCCCAAGCTCTGTTTCAAATTATTATAATATTATAACCAGCCATGAGCACAATGGGCATGTGACTTGTAAGTGAAATAAAAAAGTAAGGTTGGCTACATTCATTAATGTGGCCAAAGAAATTCATAGTTTGCACTAAAAGAAACATTACAGAATTTCTGATTTTTTTCCTAATTGGCCTCTGGTTTGTTCTAATTTTTAAAAAAATGACTTTTTATCACCTAGTAAAGACAGAACTCATTATACATCTCAATAACTATATGTTTGTTTTTCTGGCAGAATGGAACAGTATAGTAGTAAACAAAGACCTTCCATAAGACACCAGCAACTGACCTCCCATGAGCAAACTGGAGAATGGATTGACGCTGCTGACCAACCATCAGGTTCTGTGAAGTAGAGCTGGCAGTAATCATCCTGTTCAGATGTAAAAACAGTGCATTGGGGGTGTCGATTGAGCTGGAGGGCATTTTGTTAGGGGTCATGAAGACACACAAGTTAACGAGGCATGAACATTTCTACCACCAGCCCCTGGCAGACGGCTAGTTGCACAGCTCTGAATCTGTCCATTGGGGAGGAGCAATATTTGTTGTATTTATTCAATGTTTCATTAACGGACAACTTGCCAGGGCCCACCATTCCTTGGAATCATTAAATCACATTACAAACTTTAAAGCCAACGTATTAGCTGCTCAATCCATTCATTATTTTCCTGTATTTCTCTCTGCTCTCTCTGAATGTAGGAATTATGCTTGATATCTAAATATAAGGTCTTTTTGTACATACACTGTTCATTTTTTAACATACACTGTAAAATAACCTATTAAGGTAATTTACTTATTAGCCTGTTTTTTGTTGTTGTTATTGTTTTGTTTTGTTTTGTTTTGTAAAATGTCTTTATTTTCCTCATTTTACTTTCAATGTAATCCTGTGTGACTAGTTTTCTGAAACCAGACTTGGCCATCATCAACTAAATATACTCATGGGAGAATAAAAATAATACAAGAAGGCTTATGCTCAAAATTCTTGTAACTGAGAATATGGAATGTGAGAAACTTAATGGTAGAGTAAAATGTGGTGAGTGGGTATCTTGAGGCTCTTTAGACCATGATTCTGATTGCAACTTTCCATGAAGGGACCCGGTTACCCCAGTACAGGAGAGGGCAGTATATGTCACTCATCCCATAGTGGAAATGTTTGGGTGACACAGAAGCCAAAGCCCATTGAGTAGTGTCCTAATGTGACAAGCTCTGTAGCAAGAATGATTTACAGAGACCAATGAACAAAGGAAAAGCAGACAGGACAAAGTGTCCACACTTGAGGGGAATGCTCAGGGTTAGCTGGTGGCCAGAGGTGGGCTGTTTCTGAGCCTTCCCCGTGTTGTGAGTAATGAAGTAAAGTGGTGAGGAGAACATGGACATTTTCCATATCGAGGTGGTTTGGTTTG
Source organism: Onychomys torridus (assembly GCF_903995425.1). NCBI lineage: Eukaryota > Metazoa > Chordata > Mammalia > Rodentia > Cricetidae > Onychomys > Onychomys torridus. The sequence goes on along the minus strand of NC_050448.1, from coordinate 46,010,865 downwards.
TGGAAAAAAAGCTAGTTCTTGGTAAAACATAAACATCTCATTCTGCACTATGAAAGTTCTTATTCCAGAATT